>NC_143035.1:12040000-12285000 GCF_057628025.1 Oncorhynchus mykiss
GACTGTAATCGCTGCCAAAGGTGCTTCAACAAAGTACTGAGTAAAGGGCCTGAATACGTATGTAAATGTTATATATCGGTTTTTATTTTTCATAAATGTGCAAAAATGTCCAAAAACCTGTTTTTGCCTCATCATTATGGAATATTGTATTTCGATTGAAGAGTATAAAACATGCATTCCATTTTAGAATAAGGCTGTAACATAACAACATTTGGAAAAAGTCAAGGGGTCTGAATATTTTCAAAATGCACTGTAACTACAGTTATCCACAGTGGCCTGTATATACAGTTACCCACAGTAGCCTATATAACTACAGTTATCCACAGTGGCCTATATACAGTATACAGTAACCCACAGTAGCCTATATACAGTGCCTTGCGAAAGTATTCGGCCCCCTTGAACTTTGCGACCTTTTGCCACATTTCAGGCTTCAAACATAAAGATATAAAACTGTATTTTTTTGTGAAGAATCAACAACAAGTGGGACACAATCATGAAGTGGAACGACATTTATTGGATATTTCAAACTTTTTTAACAAATCAAAAACTGAAAAATTGGGCGTGCAAAATTATTCAGCCCCCTTAAGTTAATACTTTGTAGCGCCACCTATTGCTGCGATTACAACTGTAAGTCGCTTGGGGTATGTCTCTATCAGTTTTGCACATCGAGAGACTGACATTTTGTCCCATTCCTCCTTGCAAAACAGCTCGAGCTCAGTGAGGTTGGATGGAGAGCATTTGTGAACAGCAGTTTTCAGTTCTTTCCACAGATTCTCGATTGGATTCAGGTCTGGACTTTGACTTGGCCATTCTAACACCTGGATATGTTTATTTTTGAACCATTCCATTGTAGATTTTGCTTTATGTTTTGGATCATTGTCTTGTTGGAAGACGAATCTCCGTCCCAGTCTCAGGTCTTTTGCAGACTCCATCAGGTTTTCTTCCAGAATGGTCCTGTATTTGGCTCCATCCATCTTCCCATCAATGTTAACCATCTTCCCTGTCCCTGCTGAAGAAAAGCAGGCCCAAACCATGATGCTGCCACCACCATGTTTGACAGTGGGGATGGTAGGTTCAGGGTGATGAGCTGTGTTGCTTTTACGCCAAACATAACGTTTTGCATTGTTGCCAAAAAGTTCAATTTTGGTTTCATCTGACCAGAGCACCTTCTTCCACATGTTTGGTGTGTCTCCCAGGTGGCTTGTGGCAAACTTTAAACAACACTTTTTATGGATATCTTTAAGAAATGGCTTTCTTCTTGCCACTCTTCCATAAAGGCCAGATTTGTGCAATATACGACTGATTGTTGTCCTATGGACAGAGTCTCCCACCTCAGCTGTAGATCTCTGCAGTTCATCCAGAGTGATCATGGGCCTCTTGGCTGCATCTCTGATCAGTCTTCTCCTTGTATGAGCTGAAAGTTTAGAGGGACGGCCAGGTCTTGGTAGATTTGCAGTGGTCTGATACTCCTTCCATTTCAATATTATCGCTTGCACAGTGCTCCTTGGGATGTTTAAAGCTTGGGAAATATTTTTGTATCCAAATCCGGCTTTAAACTTCTTCACAACAGTATCTCGGACCTGCCTGGTGTGTTCCTTGTTCTTCATGATGCTCTCTGCGCTTTTAACGGACCTCTGAGACTATCACAGTGCAGGTGCATTTATACGGAGACTTGATTACACACAGGTGGATTGTATTTATCATCATTAGTCATTTAGGTCAACATTGGATCATTCAGAGATCCTCACTGAACTTCTGGAGAGAGTTTGCTGCACTGAAAGTAAAGGGGCTGAATCATTTTGCACGCCCAATTTTTCAGTTTTGATTTGTTAAAAAAGTTTGAAATATCCAATAAATGTCGTTCCACTTCATGATTGTGTCCCACTTGTTGTTGATTCTTCACAAAAAAATACAGTTTTATATCTTTATGTTTGAAGCCTGAAATTTGGCAAAAGGTCGCAAAGTTCAAGGGGGCCGAATACTTTCGCAAGGCACTGTAACTACAGTTACCCACGGTAGCCTATATAACAACAGTAGTCCGAGTAGCCTATATAACTACAGTTGCCCCAGTACCTATATAACTACAGTAGCCCACAGTAGCCTATATAACTACAGTAGCCCACAGTAGCCTATATAACGACATTATCCCACATTAGCCTACATAACTACAGTAGCCCACAGTAGCCTATATAACTACAGTAATCCACAGTAGCCTATATAACTACAGTAGCCCACAGTAGCCTATTTAACTACAGTGACCCATGGTAGCCTATATAACTACAGTGACCCATGGTAGCCTATATAACTACAGTGATCCATGATAGCCTATATAACTACAGTAGCCCACAGTAGCCTATATAACTACAGTGATCCACAGTGGCCTATATAATGACAGTAGCCCACAGTAGCCTATATAACTACAGTGAACCACAGTAGCCTATATAACTACAGTAACCCACAGTAGCCTATATAACTACAGTAGCCCACAATAGCCTACATAACTACAGTGACCGACAGTGGCCTATATAACAACAGTAGTCCACAATAGCCTATATAATGACAGTAGCCCACAGTAGCCTATATAACTACAGTAGTCCACAATAGCCTATATAATGACAGTAGCCCACAGTAGCCTATATAACTACAGTGACCCACAGTAGCCTATATAACGACAGTAACCCACAGTAGCCTATATAACTACAGTAGCCCACAATAGCCTACATAACTACAGTGACCGACAGTGGCCTATATAACAACAGTAACCCACAGTAGCCTATATAACTACAGTAGTCCACAATAGCCTATATAACTACAGTAGCCCACAATAGCCTATATAACTACAGTGACCCACAGTAGCCTATATAACTACAGTGACCCACAGTATCCTATATAACTACAGTAATCCACAGTAGCCTATATAACTACAGTGACCCACAGTATCCTATATAACTACAGTAATCCACAGTAGCCTATATAACTACAGTGACCCACAGTAGCCTATATAACTACAGTGACCCACAGTAGCCTATATAACTATGATAATACAGTAGTTACTATAGAGAGTCTTTTTTCAAGTCCATCATACCCTCAGCCCACCCCTGGAGCAACAGGATGTCAGAAGACTTAATGACAAGCAACGCTAAGACCATCACAAGAGACAACTTAAATGCTTACACAGACAGAACGAGAGCGAGAGACTGATAGAGGGTGAGATAGGGCGGCAGAGAGAGGGAGAAAGAGGGGGAGAGAGAGAAAGACGAGGGAAGTAAAGTACGAAGATCAAACAGAAATAGCATGGTGGTTGTGATGTGCCTGGAGGAATAGCATACGCACTATAACAGCAACTCCCTTTCAAAGAGCTCACATGTGAAACATCACACGTGAGTGTGTGTGTGTGCGTATTTGTGTGTGTGTGTGTGTTGGGTCTGTAAGTAGAAAAGAGAGTAGAAAAGAAACAGTCTTAACAGCAGTCTGTACTCTTGAAAATATCCTGACATTCCAGGGATGCCAGTGATATGATGCCACCCTTTAAGATTATGTAGCTACAGTAGTTGTACAACCAAGACCTAAAGCCCACCCGTTCTCCCCACCCCTTCTCTAATGTATTTTTCCTGTTAAGCATTTGATAGCCCTGTCTGCGGATATACACTATATATACAAAAGTATGTGGACACCCCTTCAAATGAATGGATCTGGCTATTTCAGTCACACCCGTTGCTGACAGGTGTATAGAATCTAGCACACAGCCATGCAATCTCAATAGACAAACACTGGCAGTAGAATGGCTTTACTGAAGAGCTCAGTGACTTTCAACGTGTCACCGTCATAGGATGCCATCTTTCAAACAAGTCAGTTTGTAAAATTTCTGCCCTGCTAGAGCTGCCCCGGTCAACTGTAAGTGCTGTTATTGTGGAGTGGAAACTTCTAGGAGCAACAACAGCTCAGCCGCGAAGTGGTAGGCCACACAAGATCACCGAACGTAACCGTCGAGTGCTGAAGCGCGTAGCTCATAAAAATAGTTTGTCCTCGGTAGCTAAACACTCACTACAGAGTTCTTAACTGCCTCTGGAAGCAACATCAGCACAATAACTGTTAGTTGGGAGCTTCATTAAATGGGTTTCCATGGCCGAGCAGCCACACACAAATCTAAGATTACCATGCACAATGTCAAGCGTCGGCTGTAGTGGTGTAAAGCTCACCGCCATTGGACTCGGTGGCAGTGAAAACGCGTTCTCGAGAGTGATCGAGAATCACGCTTCACCATCTGGCAGTCCGATGAACAAATCTGGATTTGGTGGATGCCAGGAGAACGCAACCTGCCCGAACACATTGTGCCAACTGTAAAGTTTGGTGGATGAGGAATAATGATCTGGGGCTGTTTTTCATTGTTCAGGCTTGGCCCCTTTGTTCTAGTGAAGGGAAATCTTAACGCTACAACATACAATGACATTCTGTGTTCTAACTTTGTGGCAACAGTTTGGGGAAGGCCCTTTCCTGTTTCAGCATGACAATGCCCCGTGCACAAAGCGAAGTCCATACAGAAATGGTTTGTTGAGATTGGTGTGGAAGAACTTGATTGGCTCACACAGGAGCCCTGACATCAACCCCATCGAACACCTTTGGGATAAATTAGAATGCCCGACTGCGAGCCAGGCCTAATCGCCCAACATCAGTGCCCGACCTCACTAATGCTCTTATGGCTGAATGGAAGCAATTCCCTGCAGCAATGTTCCAACATCTAGTGGAAAACCTTCCCAGAAGAGTGGAGGCTGTTATAGCTGCAAGGGGGGGACCAACTCCATATTAATGCCCTTGATTTTGGAATGAGATGTTCGACGAGCAGGTGTCCACATACTTTTGGTCATGTAGTGTACATTCAAAGAATTGTATGACTGTACATTCTCCTCATCCCTCTCTGAAGTACATTAACTTACAGCAGAACAGAGAGAACCCATAACAGGATTCTTTATTGAATCACACTCTCCGAAGCTCAGTGCCAGACTTCTAACAGTGACGGAAACACATTAGGATATCGCTTAACAGCAGGAAAAATATTTCCCCACCTGAGTTACGGCTCTAGTGTGTGTTTGTGTGTGTGTCTGTGTGTGTGTTGTGTATTTCCACAGGCTGAGTTAGAGCTGGAAATGAGGAACAGATGAGGCCTTGTCAAAAGTGAATATTTATCCATGGACATAAGCTCGTTGGCAGCAGATCACCACACACACGTTATTCGATTTTTCCTCCTTCATGCTTCTAGACATGAACGCTGCAGAACTCGCTGAAAACACCAACAGAGGTTATACGGTGAACTGCTACTCTCCCTCCCTCTCTCGTTATCACTCTCTTTCCCTTGTTTCTACCTCTCATTTGTTCATGAAGCATTTATAGACTATGATAAGCGGTCATGAGGGATCGCATGATACACTATTCCCATAAGGCATTGTCTAGATATTTTATTGTCATTTGTCATTTTGTCATTTTGTCATTTTGGTGGCAGTAGCAATGACCCAGGTAGCACTGTGACATTGAACGCTCCACAAATCATGACTATTTTGTTCATTAGGTGTCATTCTGTATGTACCTCTTAAACCTTCTAGAGCCTTTACGTTCCGCAGAATCCATACAGCCTTTCACAAAGTTATATCTGCTGAAAGGCCACACTGAAAGAGGAGTAATGGATGTGATACTAAAGGAAAGAGAGACAGAGAGAGAGAGATAGAGAACGATAGAGATGGAGGGAACGTCCGTTGCATGACAGAGTCAGAGATGGCAAGAAAGAGGGCAAGAGATGAGTCAAGGGATAAGATAAATCTAATCAAAATCAATTGTATTTATATAGCCCTTCTTACATCAGCTGATATCTCAAAGTGCTGTACAGAAACCCAGCCTAAAACCCCAAACAGCAAGCAACGCAAGTGTAGAAGCACGGTGGCTAGGAAAAACTCCCTAGAAAGGCCAAAACCTAGGAAGAAACCTAGAGAGGAACCAGGCTATGAGGGGTGGCCAGTCCTCTTCTGGCTGTGTCAGGTGGAGATTATAACAGAACATGGCCAAGATGTTCAAATGTTCATAAATGACAGGCATGGTCAAATAATAATAATCACACATAAAGAGGAGTAAAGTCAGTAAGTGAGGTAGAGAGAGGGAGTGCGAGAGGGGACAGAGCTGACTTTAGAGCTGTGTGTGTGTGTCTTTGTGTCTTTGTGTCTGTGTGTCTGTGTCTGTGTCTGTGTCTGTGTCTGTGTCTGTGTCTGTGTCTGTGTCTGTGTCTGTGTCTGTGTCTGTGTCTGTGTCTGTGTCTGTGTCTGTGTCTGTGTGTGTGTGTGTGTGTGTGTGTGCGTGCGTGCGTGCGTGCGTGACTTGTCTCACTCTCTCTCTGTGAATAACCTTGAGGGAGAGAGCTCTCCTAAACAGTCCCCTCTCAGAGAAGGAGCAGTGTGGAAATCCTCCTTGACAGCACTAAGACCAGACCTCGGGGAGAGAGAGAGAGAGAGAGAGAGAGAGAGAGAGAGAGAGAGAGATAGAGAGAGAGAGAGAACGAGAGAGCAAAAAAGAGAGCGCAAGAGGGCATAGATAATGAAATCCTAAACTCCAGAGAGAGGGAGCGAGAGAGAGAAATAAAAAAGGACAGAGAGAGATTTGGAGGGAGGGCCAGCCCTGGGGACAGTGGAGTAGCCTGGCAGTAGAAATGCATCAGGGGTATTATGTATGCTGTGTGTTTCCCTGAAAGTGAGAGACCATTTATAATTCAGAGTGACTAGGACAAACACTCTCCATCTGGTTAAGCTCTGCCTCTTTTTCTGCTCTCTCTGCTCTCTTTCGCTCTCCCTCTCTTTCTACTCTCTAACTTTTTCCCTCACTCTCTTTCTCATTCTCTGTCATTCCGATCGAAACTGATGTAGTAAGTACACAATGAGAAACACACAGTGCAATATTAATGGGTACAGTGTAGTTTCTTTACTGGTGAAGGAGACTGAGAATACATGGGAATTACATTCAACTGCACTTAGAACAGTGGCACTAAAACATTGTTTTAGTAGATCAAGCGTATTTGATTAATGTTTACATATAGTAGCTGTTAATACCTGGTAATCACCAGAATAAACCTGTTACCAGGCCTTTCCCCCAATCCCCAGTCTCTAAAAGGTCCCACTGGCCAACTGCTGCTTGCCCCAGAACCCCAACTACCCTTCCCACCCCACCACCATCCCCTCATCACCCCCCTCGCCAAGTGTTTCGGGCAAATTCACTTTCAATGCCTCCATTGTCTGTCCCCGTCGCCCCAAAGCAGTGCCTCAACAAAAGCCTGTTTCTCTGCGTCTGTTACTGCCAACCCTTCACACGTGAGACAAAGACGGTGAACGGGCCTGTGCCGGGGCCCTCCGACACCACATTATTGACAAATGTGGTGTGTGGGATAATACGGTTAAGACAAAGCCAATTGGGTGGCGGCGTCCAAAGTCTGGAGTCTGGAAGCCACACAGCAGTGTGCTGGGTAAATAGAGAACCCAGGAGGACTTTAGTAAAGTAAACAGAGTAACGTATACAGTACTGTACCCAGCTTTACCACAATACTGTACCCAGCTTTACCACAATACTGTACCCAGCTTTACCACAATATTGTACACAGCTTTACCACAATACTGTACCCAGCTTTACCACAATACCGTACCCAGCTTTACCACAATACCGTACCCAGCTTTACCACAATACCGTACCCAGCTTTACCACAATACTGTACCCAGATTTACCACAATACTGAACCCAGCTTTACCACAATACTGTACCCAGCTTTACCACAATACTGTACCCAGCTTTACCATAATACTGTACCCAGCCTTACCATAATACTGTACCCAGATTTACCACAATACTGTACCCAGCTTCACCACAATATTGTACACAGCTTTACCACAATACTGTACCCAGCTTTACCACAATACTGTACACAGCTTTACCACTATAGTGTACACAGCTTTACCACAATACTGTACTCAGCTTTACCACAATACTGTACACAGCTTTACCACAATACCGTACACAGCTTTATCACAATACTGTACACAGCTTTACCACAATACCGTACACAGCTCTACCACAATACTGTACACAGCTCTACCACAATACCGTACACAGGTTTACCACAATGCTGTACACAGGTTTGCCACAATGCTGTACACAGGTTTACCACAATGCTCTACACAGGTTTGCCACAATGCTGTACACAGGTTTACCACAATGGTATACATGGGTTTACCACAATGCTGTACACAGGTTTACCACAATGCTGTACACAGGTTTACCACAATGCTGTACACAGGTTTACCACAATACTGTACACAGGTTTACCACAGTACTGTACCCAGCTTTACCACAATACTGTACCCAGCTTTACCACAATACTGTACACAGCTTTACCACTATAGTGTACACAGCTTTACCACAATACTGTACCCAGCTTTACCACAATACCGTACACAGCTTTATCACAATACTGTACACAGCTTTACCACAATACCGTACACAGCTTTACCACAATACTGTACACAGCTTTACCACAATACCGTACACAGCTTTACCACAATACTGTACACAGCTTTACCACAATACCGTACACAGCTTTACCACAATCCTGTACACAGGTTTACCACAATGCTGTACACGGGTTTACCACAATGCTATACACGGATTTACCACAATGCTGTACACAGGTTTGCCACAATGCTGTACACAGGTTTACCACAATGCTGTACACAGGTTTACCACAATGCTGTACACAGGTTTACCACAATGCTGTACACAGGTTTACCACAATGCTGTACACAGGTTTACCACAATGCTGTACACAGGTTTACCACAATGCTGTACACAGGTTTACCACAATGCTGTACACAGGTTTACCACAAGGTTTACCACAATGCTGTACACAGGTTTACCACAATGCTGTACACAGGTTTACCACAATGCTGTACACAGGTTTACCACAATGCTGTACACAGGTTTACCACAATACTGTATAGAGGTTTACCACAATGCTGTACACAGGTTTACCACAATGCTGTACACAGGTTTACCACAAGGTTTACCACAATGCTGTACACAGGTTTACCACAATGCTGTACACAGGTTTACCACAATGCTGTACACAGGTTTACCATAGATTAGAAAACAAACAACTTGGTTCATTGCTGTATTACATACAGTAACATGTACAGTCCATAACCTCAGTGTGGGGCTATGATCATTTGTGACACTCCGAACGAGTGGAAAAGGAAAGAGAGAGAAAGAATTGCAATGAGCTCCCAGAGCAAAAACCCACATGTCATTTTTTATTTGTTTTTTAATTTCTCCTTTCTTCTGTCTTGTCTTTGGTGCTCGTGTGGAGCTGGTTTCTGGGCTGCGTTTTGTAATGGAGGCCTGGGGTGGACTGAGGGGCTGAGTTCTGAGCTCATAGGACCCAGCTCTGACACTAACACTAACGCCTGTTCCTGTCATGGCTAACCTCTGACACAGGGACAGCCTACAATCCCTCCATCCCTCCTTCCAACTCATCCCTTCATCCCCCCTGGTATCCTTATGTCTCCTTCATCTCTTCCTGCTCATCTTTCCATCCCCCCTGCCCGTTTCCATCTCTGTCTTTCTCATCCCTCCCTTCTTTCGCGTCCCCCCCCTGTGATCCCTTTTCCCTCTCTTGCATCCCTCCTCCATCTTACTCTCCTCCTCCTCACCCCCCCCCCCCCCACCCCCCCCCTCCCCCCCACCCCATTGGCCTTCAGCATCTCTATTTCTACTGTGTCTCATCCTGTATGCAAAGGATTTGGTTACACCAAAGCGCAATCCTCGGCACGTGTGTGTGTGTGTGTGTGTGTGTGTGTGTGTGCGTGCGTGCGTGCGTGCGCGTGTGTGTGTGTGTCAGGGCGGTGTTAAACAACAGGGGTATCCTGTAGTGCCCTTAGAAAAAGCATAAAATAACCATTCTCTTTCTCATTCTTTCTCTTTTTGTTTTCAGATTTGCATCATCAGGGCTTAGTCCTTAGTCTGATGAGGTATTCTCTCTCTCTCTCCTCCTTTGTGTTTCTCAGCCCTGAGCACCATCACACAGCTGAGTGGTAAACTAAACGCAGCTTTGTTTACAACAAACCAAAGCTCCTCCATTCACCCAACTGGTGGTTTCACTCCCTCACAATACAATAACAAGCCTCGTGTGTTATTTTCCCATAACTTAATTTATGGACGTTTTTATGGCTAAGATGCGGGCCGCAGGGGTGCCCATCCGCTTGGTCCCGCCAGGACAAAAGACGCAGGGTTCAAATGTAGGGCAGAGAGTGAGGGCAGAATGGAGGACAGGAGTGGGACTCATCTCCTCTGCGTCTCCTCCATGTCTCCTTCCCTCCATCCCACAACATTCACCCGCCACTCTCCCTTCACACCCGCGCATAACATTAGCTTAGCTAATGAGGTCAAGCGTCTGGTCTGCCTCCTTGGCAGACAGAGTGAGACTTTGTCTGTCCTCTAGGGCTGTCTCTAATGTGTCCTTCTTTCTCGCCCTCTGCCTCTTTCTCAACAGCAACAGTCAACAATGTTATGAAATAACAGTCATTCTGTGGTAAGAATCACAAAGACGCATACCGACGTATACCGATCCAACGTATGATAGTAATCACCGTCACTTCGTTAGTGTCTATGTAACTCTGATTGGAAAAACCTGGACGGACGTTAGTTTGTTTTCAACTTCAACACAGACATAAGTGAGACGTTTACATGAGAGAGAAATATGACATTTTCCATGCATTTCCTGTATGATCCAGTCCAACATCTGAGAGATGGGTCAGTAGCAGAGACTTCCGTGTTCCCTCTAATCAGTGGGCTGTTAACTCACTCATAGAACGTTCTCCGGAGATCAGATAAACTGAGTGGAGATGATTGAGGAATCCAACTGATGTCGGCGTACCTCCGGTTCATGTGGAAGAAAAGTCTGCAATTTTACTTGTAGCTCCGTGTCTTTCTGGGCCTTTCAATTGCATTATTGTTAACGAAATACTGATGCAATTACAGGAAATAACTTTGTCTCCCGTGTCACGATTGTCACATTGGTCTAATGTCTAATCTCTGCAAGGGTCATGCAATTATCATACACGGTTTGACCCCTTATGATGTTAGAAAACGAAGATTGCTTCTGAGAATGTGCATTTACTTAATTGACATCACATTTACATTACATTAAGCACATGCAATACTCCAATTATTTCCAGATGTGTATCTCTGTACGTATCACTCTGTGACTCATTTCATCAGATAAGGTGTTGGGAGTCTCAAGTGTCCTAAGAGTTCGCAATCATTAACATGAGTATTTATGTTTTTGTGGCTTGATTGTGAGAGGTAGTGATTATTTGTTTATATATCTGTCATGGGAGCGGCTGTGATGTTCAGAAGCTTTTATCATCCCACACACTCCTTGGATTAGGACGACGTGCATAATCATCTCATGAATGAATATTCATGAGCAAAGAATCTCCCCAGCACCAGCTAATGCCTGTGATGTCACTCTGGTAAGAAAGACAGAGGAGGGGGGGAGAGAAGGCGAGGGAGGGAAAGAGAGAGGGTGGAGAGAGAGCTCAGACATACTGTAGACACACTGCAGCACTTTGACCAGACCTAGACTAAACAGTGTCATAAGCAGAGACACTAGAAGACAGACAAATATGTGGTAAAAAGCAAGTGAGGGAGAAAGACAAATGACAGAATGTGACAGAGAAGTTGAAACATGTTTAGTGAAGTAAAAACAGAAATATAAATAGACTAGCTAGAGATAAAGAGAGAAAGACAGAATGAGAGAGGTATATACAGGAGTACAAGGGTTGTGAGGGGGGCCTGTGCGTCTGCAGTACTACCTTGAGTCCAAAATAGCTCCCTATTCTCTTCATAGTGCATTACTTTAGACCAGTGGGCCCTGGTCAAAAGTAGTGCACTAAATAAGGAGTAGAGTGCCATTTGGGATGTCATCTTCCAATCTTCCAGTAGACCAAACCAAGCGGATAATGACGAAGCAGCGGCTCGTTAAACAGCGTAAGAACAAACTCAACGGGGACGCCACACGGCTTGTGGCTGATCCACTCAGCTGCTAGGAAACTCCGGCTCAGGGTGTGTGTGTGTGTGTGTGTGTGGTGTGTGTGTTTTGTGTGTGTGTGTGTGTGTGTGTGTGTGTGTGTGTGTGTGTGTGTGTGTGTGTGTGTGTGTGTGTGTGTGTGTGTGTGTGTGTGTGTGTGCAAGCTTACTGTGTGTGTGTGTAACTAGATAAAAAGGTATTAGACCTTGAGTTAAGGAGTAGGTAGACGGTCTGAAGGAGAGAGGATATTGATTTACATCAGAGGCCATCACGGGGGGAAACAAATCACAAGGCCATAAGCCTGAGAGAGGAATGCTTTGTGGGATCACTGATGTGAGGCTAATACCAACATGTCTTAAGCAGAGTAAGTCAGCTGCAATGAACAAGCCACACATTTCATCCTTCAACGAATTAGTAGTTATGAATCATGAGACATCACAATGTCGTGCAAAACTCAACAACCTTAAGTTAAAAAGTTTGATCCACACAAACGGTGCCCAAAGTGCAACTGGCAGAGGCAAACCACATATATAATATTGTAAGTCTTCTCATCACCACCATTCACAGCTCTAACCTATTTCCAACACCTAATCTGTTTCCACAAAGTGCTTACACAGAACTCTCTGGCCTAAGGAGGAAATGACACGCTATTAAACGGCCGACGTACGCAAAGCCACTCTCATTGAGAGACATCTGTGGAGTGAAAGTATTTCATGACCGTTCCGAGAGCCTCGCTCGCTGCTTATAGACAGGCCTTGTGTGTGTGTGTGTTTGTGAGAGAGAGAGAGAGAGAGACTGTGTGTGTGTGTGTGTGTGTGTGTGTGTGTGTGTGTGTGTGTGTGTGTGCGTGAAGTCTGGCTGGGTTGACGGGGACTCTAATAACAGCCATCACTAATGTGATTCCCCTGGCGCGACTCACAGCATAGGGGTATAAATATCTACAGAGCTGAGCTAGGGGGCCTGAGCTGAGGCCCCTGTCGTTGCATGGCGACACCGGAGACCAGGGCCAAAACCTCAGGCTGTTTCCAATCCACCAAAGAAAAAAAAAGGTTGAATGTTTTTTTTGTTGAGAATTTAAGAATGTTTATCCGGCCGAGAGACATCTGTCTTTTTTCACAGCTGTGTAAAATTATAAATCAAATGGGATGAAGGGAAGGATAAATACATGTGATGGATGATAAGCGGTTTATGAATCCCCGGAAGACTGGTGTAGATGGAGACCGGGTGTCCCAAATTCCTCGTCTGAGACCCGAATGGTGCTCGGGCAGAATTGTGTTAATAGCAAGTCTACACCTGCAGCTGTTACTGTACTCACAACTCATGCTGATGGAAATGGAGAGAAAAAAATGTAGATGAAGTTCACGTTCACAGCTGTTCGGCACAATATTTGCACCTTTTTAAGTCTTTCGGCCCAACTAATGCGATGTTCTGAAAATCATCATAGATTTCTGCTGCAATAACAACCTGTTCTTACGGGAAGAGTTGCATTATGAAGGACTCTAATCAATGATCAACAATATGAGTAATAACGATCCATTTTCAATGATAAGGGACAGACATAAAGAAAATGGTGGACTAGGGCTGCGACGGTCAAGGAATTTTGGGTGACGGTAATTGGCCAGCCAAATGACCGCGGTCACGGTAATGACCGTTCAAATAGACTGGTTAGCTGACAAAGTCACAAAAACGATGCACACAATTCAATGAGGCAGAAAGCTGTGTGTTGTGATTCTGGGTGGCCAGATAGCTAGCAACAATGACAAGAAGCTGCCGTGTGGGGGATCGTAAAGTGGCTTGTTTCAGCTAGTTTAATTTTGTTCTTCATACCATGTCTTATTTTGAGGTGTTTTGACAGATGTGCTGTCTATGCTAATACGGCAGAAGTTCCCCAGCTAGCTAAACAACAACTGTAACGATGTGCTCATTGTACAAAGGTATTTATGTATTTCAATAAACAGTGGAGATGAAATAAACACGGAACAAAACTATAAACCCAACATGTAAAGTGTTATGTTTCATGAGCTGAAATAAAAATTCCCAGAAATGTTCCATACGTACAAAAAGCTTATTTCTCTAAAATGTTGTGCAAAAATGTGTTTACATCCCTGTTAGTGAGCATTTCTCCTCAGCCAAGATAATCCATTTTATATGACAAGTGTGGCATATTAAGACGCTGATTAAACAGCATGATCATTACACAGGTACACCTTGTGCTGGGGAGTATTTCAGTAATAAAGCCCTTTTGCCAGTAAAAACAAATTCTGATTGGCTGGGCCTGGCTCCCCAGTGGGAGGGCCTACGCCCTCCAAGGCCCACCCATGTCTGCACACCTACCCAGTCATGTGAAAACTGTAGATTAGGGCCTATTTAAATTATTTCAGTTGACTGATTCCTTTACATGAATTATAACTCAGTAAAATCTTTGACATTGTTGCATGATGCGTTTATATTTTGTTCAGTATAGTTTAAACGTTGTCAACAATCTAAGCCAACCCCATCTAATTTGCCCCATACTTCGTTCCTAAACACTGAGTGTACAAAACATATTGAGTTGCATGCCATTTTCCCCTCAGAACTGCCTGTCGGGACATTCCACAGGGATGCTGGCCAATACTGACTCCAATGTTTCCCAAAGTTGTGTCAAGTTGGCTGGATGTCCTTTGGTGATGGACCATTCGTGACACACACGGCAAACTGTTGAGTGTGAAATACCCAGCAGCGTTGCAGTTCTTGGCACACTCAAACTGGTGTGCTTGGCTCCTACCATACCCTGTTCAAAGGCACTTGCAGTGCATTCGGAAAATATTCAGACCACTTCCCTTTTTTCCACATCTTGTTACTTTATAGCCTTATTCTAAAATTGATTAAATATATGTTTTCCCATATAAATCTACACATACTACCCCATAACGACAAAGCGAAAACAGGTTTTTGCAAATGTATTAAAAATAAAAAACAGAAATACCTTATTATACCTTACTTAGTATTCAGACCTGTTGCTATCAGACTCAAAATTGTGCTCAGGTAAATTCTGCTTCCATTGACCATCCTTAAGATGTTTCTACAACTTGATTGGAGACCACCTGTGGTAAATTCAATTGATTGGACATGATTTGGAAAGGCACACACCTGTCTATATAAGGCCCCACAGTTGACAGCGCATGTCAGAGCAAAAACCAAGCGATGAGGTTGAAGGAATTGTCTGTAGAGCTCAGAGACAGGATTGTGTCAAGGCACAGATCTGGGGAAGGGTACCAAAAAAGGTCTACAGCATTGAAGGTCCCCAAGAACAAAGTGGCCTCCATCATTATTAGATGGAAGAAGTTTGGAACCACCAAGACTCTTTCGAGCTGGAGAAGATTTGCAGAGAAGAATGGGAGAAACTCCCCAAATACAGGTGTTCCAAGCTTGTAGCGTCATACCCAAGAAGACTCGAGGCTGCAATCGCTGCCAAAGGTGCTGCAACAAAGTATTGAGTAAAGGCTCTGAATACTTATTTCAATGATGTATTTCAGTTTTTTTTTGTCACTATGGTGTATTGTGTGTAGATTGATGAGAAAAAAACAACTATTTGATCTGTTTTAGAATAAGGCTGTAACGTAACAGAATGTGGAACAGGGAAGGGGTCTGAATGTCTTGACTCAACTGTCTCGATGCTTAAAAATCCTTTTTTAATTAACCTATCTCCTCCCCTTCATCTACACTGATTGAAGTGGATTTTACAAGTGACATTTACAGCTTTCAGCCGAATTCATCTGGTCAGTCTGTCATGGTAAGAGCAGGTGTTCTTGATGTTTTGGGAACTTAGTGTGTTGTAAATACAGAGCATTTGGAAAGTATTCAGACCTGTTTTCACTTTGTTATTATGGGGTATTGTGTGTAGATTGATGAGGGGGAAAAATTCTATAATCCATTTAGAAAAAAGGCAGTAACGTAACAAAATGTGGAAAAAGGGAGGTGCACTGTATATATGTTTAAACGGTTTTGACTGTGTTTTATTTTCATGATGGTCCATAACCGTCAGGTATAAGGTCATATGGTAATTGTACCAGCCCTATGGTGGACAGACAATCTTCTCCAGTGACTGTCCCCCCCCTCCCCCACCCCAATACACACACCATCACTCGGCCACACTGTCATCAGACCCACCCCCTCCCTCTGCACACTCCCCATGATCGAGTGACCTTCACTTTCACAACTCTGAGTGAGCCCTCCCTTCTTCCCTTTCAGAGACAGCTGTAGACCCAAGGACCAGACCCTGAAACCCTACCTCCCCCAAAGACCCCCCACCCCCCCATTCCCCCTACTACCCCCCCCCCCCCCCCCCAGGAACTCCCCCACACCCCTCCCAATGTGCCATCTCTATCAGTCCCCACCTCCACATCCATAATCACACGTAAATTATAAATATTCACAACTGATTAAGATTTTAAACAATTAATCTCACAGTATGTTATCTTACAATCCTAGCCCCGGAGAGTAAACAAGAAATTAAACATTCATCATAGATCAATAAATATGGGAGAGGGCTGGGAGAGAGAGAAAGAAAGGGGGAGAGAGAAAGAGAGAGAGACATGCAACAATGCCTCTATTCTTGCTCTCACTTTTCATAGGCTGTATCTTCAATATAACAAGCTATTGGAAGTTTGGGTTACGGGTTAAGTGGTTTCTTTCTGTAAGAGAACTTCAGTCAAGATTTGTCTCTGTGTGTAAATGTTGTCACTGTATGTGTTCGTGTGTGTGTGTGTGTGTGTGTGTGTGTGTGTGTGTGTGTGTGTGTGTGTGTGTGTGTGTGTGTGTGTGTGTGTGAGAGAGAGAGAAAAAAATTGGTTTATACAGTTGAAGTCGAAGTTTACATACACCTTAGCCAAATACATTTGAACTCAGTTTTTCACAATTCCTGACATTTAATCCTGGTAAAAATTCCCTGTTTTAGGTCACTTAGGATTACCACTTTATTGTAAAAATGTGAAATGACAGAATAATAGTTGAGAGAATTATTTCTTTCAGTTTTATTTCTTTCATCATATTCCCAGTGGGTCAGAAGTTTACATACACTCAATAAGTATTTGGTAGCATTGATTTTGAATTGTTTAACTTGGGTCAAATGTTTCGGGTAGCCTTCCAAAAGCTTCCAACAATAAATTGGGTGAATGTTCACCCATTCCTCCTGACAGAGCTGGTGTAACTGAGTCAGGTTTGTAGGCCTCCTTGCTCACACAAGCTTTTTCAGTTTTGCCCACAAATGTTTTAAAGTATTGAGGTCAGGGCTTTGTGATGGCCACTCCAATACCTTGACTTTGGTGTCCATTTTGCCACAACTTTGGAAGTATGCTTGTGGTCATTGTTCACTTGGAAGACCCATTTGCAACCAAGCTTTAACTTCCTGACAGAT
Source organism: Oncorhynchus mykiss (assembly GCF_057628025.1). Lineage (NCBI taxonomy): Eukaryota > Metazoa > Chordata > Actinopteri > Salmoniformes > Salmonidae > Oncorhynchus > Oncorhynchus mykiss. Next base: position 12,057,502 of record NC_143035.1, read on the forward strand.
GTCTTGAGATGTTGCTTCAATATATCCACATAATTTACTTTCATCATGATGCCATCTATTTTGTGAAGTGCACAAGTCCCTTCTGCAGCAAAGCACCCCCACAACATGATGCTACCACCCCCTTGCTTCACGGTTGGGATGGTGTTCCTCAAGCCTCCCCTTTATCCTCCAAACATAACGATGGTCATTATGGTCAAACAGTTATATTTTTTGTTTCATCAGACCAGAGGACATTTTTCCAAAAAGTACGATCTTTGTCCCCATGTGCAGTTGCAAACCATAGTCTGGCTTTTTATGGCGGTTTTGGAGCAGTGGCTTCTTCCTTGCTGAGCGGCCTTTCAGGTTATGTCGATATAGGACTCGTTTTACTGTGGATATAGATACTTTTGTACCTGTTTCTTCCAGCATCTTCACAAGGTCCTTTGCTGTTGTTCTGTGATTGATTTGCATTTTTCGCACCAAAGTGCATTCATCTCTAGGTTTTTATACTTGCGTACGATTGTTTGTACAGATGAACGTGGTACCTTCAGGTGTTTGGAAATTGCCCCCAAGGATGAACCAGTTTTTTATGAGGTCTTGGCTGATTTCTTTTGATTTTCCCATGATGTCAAGCAGTCACTGAGTTTGAAGGTTGGCCTTGAAGTACATCCACAGGTACACCTCCAATTGACTCAAATAATGTTAATTAGCCTATCAGAAGCTTCTAAAGCCATGACATCATTTTCTGGAATTTTCCAAGCTGTTGAAAGGCACAGTCAACTTAGTTTATTTAAACGTCTGACTCACTCGAATTGTGACACAGTGAATTATAAGTGAAATATTCTGTCTGTAAACAATTGTTGGAAAAATGACTTCTGTCATGCACAAAGTAGATGCACAAAATGCCAAAACTATAGTTTGTTAACAAGAAATGTGTGGAGTGGTTGAAAAACAAGTTTTAATGACTCCAACCCAAGTGTATGTAAACTTTCGACTTCAACTGTACGTTTTATGTGGTGGTGGTGGTGTATGGAGTTAATTCTCGAGTGTTGCTTTCATTGGTACATTTCAGTACACACACACACACACACACACACACACACACACACACACACGTCTTCATACAGAGCAGCATTCCTCATCTTGAACCCTCCTACTCTGCCATCAACCACAACCAAAACCACTTCAAGTACAGAGGACGGACATCTAAACACACATGGAGCTGTTTGGAAAGAGAAAACAGCTTCGATGAGTGAAAACGAGACAGGGACAATGAAAGACAGAGACAGAAAAAAATAGCAACGAGTTGTCAGTCATGCTGCCCATTCTGATTATGAGTTTGATTTGTTGTGTTTTTGTCATTTGGGTAGACTTCCTTAGGTAGACAGTTGAGTCTGTTTTATTCTGTTCTTTTTTTCTCCCCTATTTTCTCTCCCATGGCAGAGCCGGGGCTGTTTGGCTGTAGACAGGCTATGCCATTTCCAGGCAGATAGGTTGTGATTCATGTGCCCATCACCGTGCCTGCCTGAGGGATATGTACCAAGCACAAAGACAGGCACATGCAGTCAACCATCCTTCCATCTCTCTCTCTCCTTCAGTCTCTGCCTCAGTTTTTTTTTTTTTACCTATTCTTTCTTTCTTTTTTGCTCAGTTTGTCTGTCAACACCCACTCTCTCTTTATCTCTTATCACTCACTCTCCTCTGTGCTTTACTAGTGACTTTTTCACTCTGTCTCTATCAGTCTCTTCTCATCTGCTTGCTGAGGTTCTGTTACAGGATTCTGTCTCTCTCCATTATCTGTCGTCTCCCATTCACTTCATTGTCTTTCTCTCTCTTGCTCATCTAGTAAATGGTGCAGAGAGAAGTTAGTATAATCAGTCCCTCATTGGACTGGCTTCAGTCCCCTTGTCCCCTCTCTCTTCCTCCCTTTCTCACTCTGTCTCTCCCCCCTGTCACCCCCCTGGCTATCCATGTCAGCCTAATGTGGAGCTCTGGACCCTGTCCAGCACTGTCTCAGTGGAACAGCTGGTCTCAATTAGGTCCCGTTCCACACTATATGCGCATGCACGCACGCAAGCACGCACGCACACACACACACACACACACACACACACACACACACACACACACACACACACACACACACACACACACACACACAGTCCAGCGGCTTGCTTTCTTTGGCATCTCGATCTATTAAAGGAGTAACTTAATCAGAAAATTCACCAAAATATTTGAGGCGCACTGGACCGTAACGTTTGGTATGGTCACATGGTAACAGGGTCTCGCCGCTCCGTTTGGTTTGGCTGCTCAACTGCTCTGGGAAAAAAATGAAATGGTAATGTACTGAAATACAGAACAGTATGCAGTCAAGTCCTGGCTTTCTCAGACAAGTGGAAAGTTTTCACTATTCTGTCTTAAGCGTTGTTATTCTTTCCCTTGTCATCAGTGTGATGATTGTTTTCATAATGGTCACTGAGACAGTACTAGGACTGCATCTCAAATGGCACCCTATTCCTTATTTAGTGCACAATTTTTGACCAGGGTCCAACCAGACTTGCATAACTGATCTCAATCTCCTGCAGTATGACTAGACTTCCACACGACCTCTCCTGATGTTTACAAATGCAGCGACAGAGACGCAACCAGGCTCAATAATTTATACAGGTCATAATGAGATTCTGGTCACTCTCTGGTCAAACGGTCATCTCATGTTGAGCGTGAATGAACCCACTAGTTTTCCACAGGCTAGATATAGGTCAATCTCTCTAAGAGTAAGAAAATGTGATACAGTAGCCTATATATTGGTTTCCAGAAGCCTAGCACCCAACATCCACTATCCCTGTGAGCTCTCTGCCCTCTCTCCTCCTCTCTTCCTTCTCATCCCTCTCCTCCTCTCTTCCTTCTCATCCCTCTCCTCCTCTCTTCCATTTCATCCGTCTCCTCCTCTCTTCGTTCTCATCCCTCTCCTCCTCTCTTCCATCTCATCCCTCTTCTCCTCTCTTCCATTTCATCCCTCTCTTCCTCTCTTCCTTCTCATCCCGCTCCTCCTCTCTTCCTTATCATCCCTCTCCTCCTCTCTTCCATCTCATCCCTCTCCTCCTCTCTTCCATCTCATCCCTCTCCTCCTCTCTTCCTTCTCATCCCTCTCCTCCTCTCTTCTTCTCATCCCTCTCCTCCTCTCTTCCTTCTCATCCCTCTCCTCCTCTCTTCCATCTCATCCCTCTCCTCTCTTCCATCTCATCCCTCTCCTCCTTCTCATCCCTCTCCTCCTCTCTTCCTTCTCATCCCTCTCCTCCTCTCTTCCTTCTCATCCCTCTCCTCCTCTCTTCCATCTCATCCCTCTCCTCCTTCTCATCCCTCTCCTCCTCTCTTCCTCCCTTCCTTCTCATCCCTCTCCTCCTCTCTTCCATCTCATTCCTCTCTTCCTTCTCATCCCTCTCCTCCTCTCTTCCTTCTCACCCCTCTCTTCCTCTCATCCCTCTCCTCCTCTCCTCCTCTCTTTCTTCTCATCCCTCTCCTCCTCTCTTCCTTCTCACCCCTCTCTTCCTCTCATCCTGTCATCCTGCTCTACTTCATCATTTCTCTCCACATTATCCACAGATCATTAGGAAGCAGTCATCTATAATTCACCTCTCTGAGGCTTTTGGTTTTTTACATGGAAATATCAAACATATTAGCAGGATGTTCCTTCCGTAGACTACAGCTATTTCAATATTTCATGAGCTTAGTTATGTAGAAAATTGTTTAAAATTCTCTCTCTCTCTCTCTCTCTCTCTCTCTCTCTCTCTCTCCTATATATATGTGTATATAAATATATGTGTGTATGTATATATTGTGCCTTTGGAAAGTATTCAGACCCCTTGACCCCTTTTCCACATTTTGTTATATACATATCAAGAATTGATTAAATATGTTTTTTTTCTCATCAGTCTACACACAACACCCCATAATGAGAAAGCAAAAACAGGTTTTTAGGTATTTAAAAAAATCTAAAATATCACATTTACATACATATTCAGACCCTTTACTCAGTACTTTGTTGAAGTACCTTTGGCAGCAATTATAGCCTTGAGTCTTCATGGGTATGAAGCTACAAGCTTGGCACACCTGTACAGTATTTGGGGAGTTTCTCTCATTCTTCTCTGCAGATCCTCTCAAGCTCTGTCAGGTTGGATGGGGAGCGTTGCTGCACAGCTATTTTCAGGTCTCTCCAGAGATGTACGATCGTGTCCGAGCTCAGAGACTCAGAGACTTGTCCCGAAGCCACACCTGCGTTGTATTGGCTGTGTGCTTAGGGTTGTTATCCTGTTGAAAGGTGAACCTTCGCCCCAGTCTGAGGTCCTGAGGTTTTCATCAAGAATCTCTCTGTACTTTGCTCTGTTAATCCTTCCCTCAATCCTGACTAGTCTCCCAGTCCCTGCTGCTGAAAAACATCCCCACAGCATGATGGTGCCAGCACCGTGCTTCACCGTAGGGATGGTGTCAGGTTTCCTCCAGGCGTGATGCTTGGCATTCAGGCCAAATAGTTCAATGTTGGTTTCATTAAACCAGAGAATCTTGTTTCTCATGGTCTGAGAGTCCTTTAGGTACCTTTTGGAAAACTCCAAGCAGGCTGTCATGTGCCTTTTAGTGAGGACTGGCTTCTGTCTGGCCACTCTACCATAAAGGCCTGATTGGTGGAGTGCTGCAGAGATGGTTGTCCTTCTGAAAGTTACTCTCATCTCCACAGAGGAACTCTCTGTCAGAGTCAACATTGGGTTCTTGGCCACCTCCCCTCCCCCGATTGCTCAGTTTGGTCGGACGGCCACCACTAGGAAGAGTCTTGGTGGTTCCAAACTTCTTCCATTTAAGAATGATGGAGGCCACTGTGTTCTTGGTGACTTTCAATGCTGCAGAAATGTTTTGGTACCCTTCCCCAGATCTGTGCCTCGACACAATCCTGTCTCTGAGCTCTACGGACAGTTACTTCGACCTCATGGCTTGGTTTTTGCTCTGACATGCACTGTGAACTGTGGGACCTTATATAGACAGGTGTGTGCCTTTCCAAATCATGTCCAATCAATTTAATTTACCACAGGTTGACTCCAATCAAGTTGCAGGATGATCAATGGAAACAGGAAGTACCTGAGCTCGAGTTTCACAAGTATTCATAGTCTGAATACAAATTTAAATAAGGTATTTCTGTTTTTTATTTGTAATAAACATGTAATAAACAATAAACATGAAAAAAAAACTGTTTTCGCTTTGTCATTATGGGGTATTGTGTGTAGATTGCTGAGCATTTTCATTTATTGAATCAATTTTAGAATAAGACTGTAACGTAACAAAATGTGGAAAAAGTCAAGAGGTCTGATTACTTTGCGAATACTGAATACTTTCTGTATATATACATTTATATATATATATATATATATAATCTCTCATTCTCTCTCAGCACAGAAGGAGTAAATGCACTACAGACTGATAATTGCACTTCAGACTGATTGCAATTTTAAATTCAGTTTTCCAGAACGATCAGATTAGAAAAATGTGTGTGTGTGTCTGAGAGTGAGGGAGAGAGAGAGAGTGTATATGTGTGTGTGGTGAAATACTGCAGAGGTAGGCAGAAAAACTCAAAATCCAAGTGATCACATCTTTTCTCGTCCTTTATCATCGGCAGTCTGAGACAGACTGTATAACGGCTGACTTTGCATAAACAACTAGAAAAGAAGCCACGACCAATCTGTAGCGGGTTTCTTATGTACCACAGGAGAACCAAGAAATGAAGAGCGACACCACGGCTGTCTTTTAGGCTTCATGTTGATCTGCAATAGTATTGTGAAAAGACAGGACAGGAACACATCAGTCTCCAATGCACCATCTGACAAGTTGTACTTTCTCTCGCAGTTTTTTCTCGGACTAGAAAATAATTGTGTCCTTTTCAGAAAAAAAATAATGTGAAAAAAACTGTTTAAATCATCTTTGCTTAGGCAGACCATAAACCTAAACCTTAAATATTTAAGATGCGCTAATGAGTGCAATCAGGCCTGGTATAAATTGACTGTACAGGTGCTCTACAGGAGGACTTATAAATCCATGTAATGAATATGTGCAGATATGTTTAAAGAAATACATCACTGATGCTAAAATGTGCTATTAATGTAAGCAGATGTTTTAAAAGTGCACATAACAGCTATGGCAAATAACAGTCGGCGAGAGGAAGGGAGGGAGGCAAGGAAGGGAAGGCGAGACAGAAAACAGGACGAGAGCGATGTGAGGAGAGGCAGAGAGGGAATGGAGGGTGAGTGGGAGGGAGAGAGGGAGAGACAGAGAATGAGTGGAATAACACACACACACATTCAGCCATCCAACATACACACATGTTCAGACATACGGTACCAGTCAAACGTTTGGACACACCTACTCATTCTAGGGTTTTTCTATATATTGACATTTTTTAATCTTTATTTAGATTTTCTACATTGTAGAACAATAGTGAAGACATCAAAACTATGAAATAACACATATGGAATCATGTGGTAACCAAAAAAGTGTTAAACATATTTTTAAAAGTAGCCACCCTTTGTCTTCATGACAGCTTTGCACACTCTTGGCATTCTCTCAACCAGCTTCACCTGGAATGCTTTTCCAACAGTCTTGAAGGATTTCCCACATATGCTGAGCACTTGTGGAATGCTTTTCCTTCACTCTGCGGTCCAACTCATCCCAAACCATCTCAGTTGGGTTGAGGTTGGGTGATTGTTTAGGCCAGGTCATCTGATGCAGCACTCCATCACTCTCCTTCTTGGTCAAATTTCCCAAATTTCCCTTACTCAGCCTGGAGGTGTGTCCTGTTGAAAAACCAATGATAGTCCCACTAAACGCAAACCAGATGGGTGTGTGTATTGCTGCTGTGGCAGCCATGCTGCTTAAGTGTGCCTTGAATTCTAAATTAATCACTGACAGTGTCACCAGCAAAGCATCCCAACACCATGACACCTCTTCATCCATGCTTCACGGTGGGAATCACACATGAGGAGATCATCCGTTCACCTACTCTGCGTCTCACAAAGACACGGCGGTTGGAACCAAAAATCTCAAATTTGGACTCATTAGACTAAAAGACAGATTTCCACCGGTATTATGTCCATTGCTCATGTTTCTTGGTCCAATCAAGTCTCTTCTTATTATTGGTGTCCTTTAGTCGTGGTTTCTTTGCCGCAATTCAACCATGAAGGCCTGGTCACATAGTCTCCTCTGAATAGTTGATGTTGAGATGTGTCTTTTACTTGAACTCTGTGAAGCATTTATTTGGGCAGCAATTTCTGAGGTGCAGTTAACTCTAATGAACTTATCCTCTGCAGCAGAGGTAACTCTGGGTCTTCCTTTCCTGTGGCGATCCTCATGAGAGCCAGTTTCATCATTGCGCTTTATGTTTCTTTGCGACTGCACTTGAAGAAACTTTCAAAGTTCTTGAAATGTTCCACTTTGACTGACTTTCATGTCTTCAAGTAACGATGGACTGTCATTTCTCTTTGCTTATTTGAGTATAGCACCACTACCTTGTCAGAACACAATTGAATGGCTCAAACACATTAAGAAGGAAAGAAATTCCACAAATTGAAATTAAATTGAAATGCATCCAGGTGACTACCTCATGAAGCTGGTTGAGAGAATGCCAAGAGTGTGCAAAGCTGCAATCAAGGCAAAGGTTGGCTACTTTGAAGAATCTCAAATATAAAATATATTTTGACTTGTTTAACACTTTTTTGGTTACTACATGATTCCATATATATATATGTGTGTGTGTGTGTGTGTGTATGTGTGTGTGTGTGTGTGTGTGTGTGTGTGTGTGTGTGTGTGTGTGTGTTACAATGAGATAATCTCTGTGCTATAAATTAATGTGCGGCTGAAGGATTTAGTAGGTAATGGCCTAGCTTCTCAGGCCCGTAGGACTACAGCCAAGACACAACATCTACAAGTATCCAGCACAAACCTAGCACTGTGACAATAACAGTAATAAAAGCAAAGCTTGTAATAATACCTGGCACTACCAAATGAAAATAACATTTAATTTGGTCTCCTCCCAATCATTATAATCAACATTCAGTATCTACATAAAACCTTTAACACACAAATGATATGTGCTTGGAAAATACATGAGGCCCTTGACTCTATTTTGTACTGTTGTGACATTCTTATTTGAATTTTCACACAAACCTTATACAGTTCAGTTCGGGAGTGCATATTCAGTTCGGGAGTGCATATACATATTCAGTTTGGAGTGGCCCGTCCCTCCCTGCCTCCTACTCTTTGTGTGAGGGGAGTGTCTGACTGCGACAGGTGCACGGTGTGGCAGGTAACAGGAGGTAAGGCAGGAGAACACAGCGCAACCTCTGACAGCTGCACTCACTTTTCTCTCTGTTTTACTCCTCATAAAGGAGAGAGAGAGAGAGAGAGAGAGAGAGAGAGAGAGAGAGAGAGAGAGAGAGAGAGAGAGAGAGAGAGAGAGAGAGAGAGAGAGAGAGAGAGAGAGAGAGAGAGAGAGAGAGAGAGAGAGAGAGAGAGAGAGAGAGAGAGAGAGAGAGAGAGAGAGAGAGAGAGAGAGAGAGAGAGAGAGAGAGAGAGAGAGAGAGAGAGAGAGAGAGAGAGAGAGAGAGAGAGAGAGAGAGAGAGAGAGAGGGGGGGGATAAACAATGAAAACAATATAACAATGACAGACCAAAGCCTTGTGGGACATCATCATACTGCTCTATTCTATAGGTAATGTCAGACCAACACTGATCTGTGTGTATGTGAGTGTGTTTGTGTTATGTGCAAGTGCATTTTAATGCAATTTGAGAAGCATTTGGTTTTGAAAACACGTGCACGCGCGCATATACATACACACACACACACACACACACACACACACAGGACTGTACACAGGCAGCTGTGTGGAATACATAGCGCAGATTGCCTGCACTGGTGCACAGTACGTTCAGACAGTAAATTGCCTTCAGCGAAAATCTATTTCCGGTGTATGAATTGTGGGAAGAGAAAGCGTCGAGCTGCATAAGTTGAGCTGGTGTGAATAAGACAGACGGTGAGTGTTGAGAGAAAGAGAGCTGGCTTTGACAGATGCCCTTTTCACTCTCAATATATAGATAGGCAGAAAGGTCAGATGTCAGCTATCAGAAAGGGTTGAAGGGGTCATGGACAGCAGGGTATATATGAATTCCCATGGGCAGCCAGGGGTGGAATCTGAACTCTGCCTGATTCCATCAGAACTCTATTAATGCCATAAAAAGCTTCACCGTTGGAATAACACGCACACATACACCAAAACCATCCACACTGGCATTCACAGAGGCGCACGCACACACACACACACACACACACACACACACACACACACACACACACACACACACACACACACACGCACACACACACACGCACACACATGCACACACACACACACGCACGCACACACAGGCACGCACGCACGCACGCACACACACACACACACACACACACACACACACACACACACACACACACACGCTAATGCTTGCATTCCTAATGCCCCTTCATCAGAATAAAACATTTATTCAAGAAATGAGCAGCATCAGGCCCTGTGGCGCTCTACATTACATTTGGGAAAGTGGAGCCTTTCTCGTGTGTGTGTGTGAGTGTGTGTGTACCATCATTACGTGCATAACTGAGTGACCATGAGCCTCTATGAAGGGATTCCTCCCCCAACACACATATATAAAAATACACAAACAACCATGAACGCTGAGTGAAGGAAACACCATACCCTATTTTTAAAGCATACTAAAATCTGTATGTTTATCTTATGACTAACTTTACAACCTCTTCCCATAGAGCAATTTTTCCAAACTCCCAGACCAACTTTTGATCATAAAAACATAAGAGCAGTGTTTTTCCTGAAACATTTATTTGCTTCACATAGCCTAGAGATTGAGGATACAATGTGAATGCTGCTGATTGTTGAGTACAGATGAAGGAACTTAAATTGATCACCCTGTTGCAGGAGAATTCTCCTGCAATGCATTTCCTACAAATGACATTTGAGACTTGATTTTCCCTTCAAAAAATGTATCATCCTCTACAAAAATGTCCATCAATTATAATCCACATAACAATTCACATTTCCTGTTGCTGCAGGATTATTTTCATGCTATAGCAAACTGGCTCAAATTAAGTTCCTACATCTGTACCATGCATTTATAGACGCTCAATCAGACTAAACGTTTCATCAGTACTAATTCTCTAAATAGTGCTCAGGTGGAATTTCCCGAGAGAGATGATTTGATCCAGGTCTAATGATTCTTGCCCCCGTCATGTCCATTCTGTCCTCCAGACAAACCCTGACCCTCCCTGACCCTCCTTGCTCTGAGAGCTGCCCTGCTTGGGACTCCCCCTGACCCTGGCTCCTGGCCTGGATCTCTTATCCCTCTCATTTGTCCTCTAAAGGGGCATCAGGTGATGGGGGAGATGGGAGGAAAAGAGAGGGGGAGGTGAATACTTAAACATTTTAGACTTCATTTTCCCTTACGAAAAAATGCATCAACCCCTTCAATTTTTTTTACATTAATTATAATACATATAATAATTCAAATTTCCTGTCGCTGCAGGACTATTTTCCTGCTGTGAGAAACTGGTTAAATTAAGAGAGTGCGTCTGTAGCTGGATGTTCATAAACAACACTTTTTTTGTTATCCTACAGTACAATGTGACTGTGTTTCCTTAACAGTGGAAAGAAAGCCAAACTGGTGGGCTACAAATAGAGTCCCAACAGCGTCCTGCCTGAATTCCCAAATAGGACTGTGACTGCATTCCTTTCCCTCCCTGCAGCCTGGCAAGAATAGATCTCAAACGGACTTACGGGCTAAACCTAGCCATACTTAACTAATCACACAGCATCCACATACCCACACAGGCAAGCACAAATGCATCTATACACACACAAGCACAGACACCCACACACACGCAGGCATTCACAGAGGCGCACGCACACACACACGCACACACGCACATACACACATACGCACACACATGCACACACGCACACACAGCCCTCAAAGCTATGTTGTTCTTCTAGCAAACCACCAGATCTCACCAAAAGGACACACATAATGAAATTACCCAGAAAGCAGCAGGCTTTTGTGCATTTGGAGAGAGAGTCTGGGACAGAGTCCATAGCTTGATCACTTTCATCATGAAGCTCTCTCTCTCCCTTTCCCTTTTCTCTCCCTCGTTTCCTCTCTCAACTCGCTCCTAGTTCCAGAGGGACTCTTTCAAACCACAGACCTCGACACGGGCCTTGCAATAAAAACACACACACAAGTGTATAAAGTTCATGGTTTTACGCCACATTCAGCAGAAACTGCTGTATCCCGAGCTCCAGACAAAAAGACTTGCAGAAAGAAAAGGAAAAATAAATAAGGGGCGGGTGAAGGGAGGGTGGAGGGGGAATGGAGTGAGAGAAACGGGTGTGGTAGGACTCTATCTGGATCCATTCCATTCTCAAATGGCAGATTCTTTAAAAACCACAAAGTTGGAACTTGATGACGGTTAATATTCAAATATTTGCTTTGAGTGATGTCAGGAGTGTTCACGGCGCACACACATGGACACACTGAGAAACCATCATCAACAGGGTGCTGGGTTCTGAGACATGAAGGGCCCGGGCCGGGAAACCATTAGGACGCTCGCACACACGCAAACACACACACAAACAGTACTAGCCAGATGGAAGCCGTGCGTGTTGCAAAGACCAGCGGAGTCCGAATCAATCAGTCACATTTCAATTCAGAAGTTGAACTGAACATACTTTCCATGTTTAAATACCCGAGTTGAAGTCGTTTTAAAATGGAAATGTAAACACTTGTGTTACAGGAAGGATAAAGAGGCCGGAGTCTGCCTCTCCTCCTCTCCTCCGCTTTATTCTATTACTATCAGATGCTCTCCATTCATCTTCATTTAGCTCCTCTGCTCTGTCTCAGAAGTGGTGCAGGGGAGTGTGTGTGTGTTGGTTAGTGGTGGTGGAGGAAGCATTGGGGTGCAATTATTCCTTGAAATGATGCCGACCAATCAGAACTAACCGTCCTACGTCAGTGACAGACGACATTGAGGTAGGACAGTGAATAACTACAGATGTTTATTTTCGCAACATCCTGATCCTTACACATCTGAACATTCAGGGGAACTTCCAATGAAGATCTTTGTGGTTTTGAACAATAAAGTGGTCTTATCATACATGTGTCAAGGAAGTTCACTTTAGTGTGGGAAAAGAATTGTTCCCGAGCCAGAGACCACAACTGTTGGAATGGAAGTTCTAGTGTGTGTTCTATCGTATGTACTTGTATGTGTGTCCAGTGGGATAGGGAATAGAGGGAGGTGGCGGGTGCCGTTTGTATCTGTGGGTGTGTTTGGCCATTACAGAGTCTTTGAGGAGTAACACAAACGGAGAGAGCTGGACCTTCCTCAGGCTTTGGGTTGGGAAGGGGGAAAGAGGAGGAGTGTGGGGGGGAATGGAGTGGTGAGTAGAGTCCATGTAAACAGATGTGAGAGGGGATGAGAGTGAGAGAAAGCTAGGGGTGGAGGATAAAAGGGCTCATTGTTTTGCTTCTGCCCAGCTCTGCACAAGAGAGGGGGAGCGAGGTAGGCATAGAGAAGAGAGAGGGGGGCGACTGCTGCTGTGGCTTCCAGACAGCGCTCGGCTTCAACAGTTTCCAAAGGAAATATTCTCAAACATTGCCACCCCTCTGTTCCACCCCTGTTCCCAGTCCCAATAAACCAAACCCAGCTCCAACAGACTCACACAAACGAATTTTGCTGCTTCAGTTAAATCAACACTTCTCTCTCTCTGTCTCACCCTCTCCCTCTTGCTTTCTCTCTTTCCCTCTAATTCTCTCTCTGTCTCTCCAACTCTATCCAGATGTGTCTCCACATTAAAACTCAAACAAAGAATCCAAAGACAGAGAAAAGTTCATAGGGATGTAAAGGCAAATAACAAGCTATTACAGTAGTGCTTAAAGTAGTGCTTACATTAGGGCTTATAGTAGTGCTTACATTAGGGCTTAAAGTAGTGCTTACATTAGGGCTTAAAGTAGTGCTTGCATTAGGACTTACAGTAGTGCTTACAGAAGGACTTAAAGTAGGTCTTACAGTATAACTTACATTAGAACAAACAGTAGGGCATACATTAGGACTTAAAGTAGTGCTTACATTAGGACTTACAGTAGTGCTTACATTAGGACTTACAGTAGGGCTTACAGTAGGACTTAAAGTAGTGCTTACATTAGGACTTACAGTAGGGCTTACAGTAGGACTTAAAGTAGGGCTTTACAGTAGGACTTAAAGTAGGGCTTACATTAGGACTTAAAGTAGGGCTTACAGTAGGACTTACAGTAGGGCTTACATTAGGACTTACAGTAGGGCTTACATTAGGACTTAAAGTAGGGCTTACATTAGGACTTAAAGTAGGACTTATATTAGGACTTAAAGTAGTGCTTACATTAGGGCTTAAAGTAGTGCTTACATTAGAGCTTAAAGTAGTGCTTACATTAGGGCTTAAAGTAGTGCTTACATTAGGGCTTAAAGTAGTGCTTACATTAGAGCTTAAAGTAGTGCTTACATTAGGACTTAAAGTAGTGCTTACATTAGGGCTAAAAGTAGTGCTTACATTAGGGCTTAAAGTAGTGTTACATTAGGGCTTAAAGTAGTGCTTACATTAGGGCTTAAAGTAGTGCTTACATTAGGGCTTAAAGTAGTGCTTACATTAGGACTTAAAGTAGTGCTTGCATTAGGGATTAAAGTAGTGCTTACATTAGGACTTACATTAGAACAAACAGTAGGGCATACATTAGGACTTAAAGTAGTGCTTACATTAGGACTTAAAGTAATGCTTACATTAGGGCTTAAAGTAGTGCTTACATTAGGACTTACAGTAGTGCTTACAGAAGGACTTAAAGTAGGGCTTACAGTAGAACTTACATTAGAACAAACAGTAGGGCATACATTAGGACTTAAAGTAGTGCTTACATTAGGACTTACAGTAGTGCTTACAGTATGACTTACAGTAGGGCTTACAGTAGAACTTAAAGTAGGGCTTACATTAGGACTTAAAGTAGGGCTTACTACATTAGGACTTAAAGTAGGGCTTACATTAGGACTTAAAGTAGGGCTTACATTAGGACTTAAAGCAGGGCTTACATTAGGACTTAAAGTAGGGCTTACATTAGGACTTAAAGTAGGGCTTACATTAGGACTTAAAGTAGGGCTTACAGTAGGGCTTACAGTAGGGCTTAAAGTATAACTTACATTAGGACTTAAAGTAAGGCTTACAGTAGGACTTACAGTAGGGCTTACAGTAGGGCTTTCAGTAGGGCTTACATTAGGACTTAAAGTAGGGCTTACATTAGGACTTAAAGTAGGGCTTACATTAGGACTTAAAGTAGGGCTTACATTAGGACTTAAAGTAGGGCTTACAGTATACCTTACAGTAGGGCTTTCAGTAGGGCTTAAAGTAGGGCTTACATTAGGACTTAAAGTAAGGCTTACAGTATGACTTACAGCAGGGCTTACATTAGGACTTAAAGTAGGGTTTACATTAGGACTTAAAGTAGGGCTTACAGTATACCTTACAGTAGGGCTTTCAGTAGGGCTTACAGTAGGGCTTACATTAGGACTTAAAGTAAGGCTTACAGTATGACTTACAGTAGGGCTTACATTAGGACTTAAAGTAAGGCTTACATTAGGACTTAAAGTAGGGCTTACAGTATAACTTACAGTAGGGCTTTCAGTAGGGCTAACAGTATAACTTACAGTATGACTTACAGTAGGGCTTACATTAGGACTTAAAGTAGGGCTTACAGTAGAACTTAAAGTAGGGCTTACAGTAGAACTTACAGTATGACTTACAGTAGGGCTTACATTAGGACTTACAGTAGAGCTTACATCATGGCTTTCAGTGGGGCTTTCAGTAGGACTTACAGGAGGGCTTGTTCAGTACTTTAAATAAAACATAAGAAAGAAGGTAGCTGTTTAGATCATAGTCTATATGTCTTTCTTGACCATCTAGTCTAACTATCATCTGGTCTAAATATGATCTAGTCTAACTGTCATCTAGTCTAACTATCATCTAGTCTAATTTAAACAAACGGAATCAAGTCCTTGGCCATTGATACAGTTCCTTCAGAACGTATTCACACCCCTTGCATTGTAGCACATTTTGTTTAGTTACAGCCTTAATTTTAAATGCATTACATTGAGATGTATTGTCATTGGCCAATACACAATACCCCATAATGTCAAAGGGGAATTGTGTTTTTTGAAATTTAAACAAATTAAAAATGAAAAGCTGAAATATCTTGAGTCAGTAAGTATTCAACTCCTTTCTTATTGCAAGCCTAAATATGTTCAGGACTAAAAATGTGTTTAACTTCTTCGATATAGGATGAAAAACGTTCCTGTTTTAAACAAGATATTTTGTCCCGAAAAGACTATGCATATAATTGACAGCTTTGGAAAGAAAACACTCTGACGTTTCCAAAACTGCAAAGATATTGTCTGTGAGTGCCACAGAACTGATGTTACAGAAAAAACCCAGATAAAAATACAATCAGGAAGTGCCGCATTTTTTGAAACCGCCTCACGGCAATGACTCCTTATATGGCTGTGGAGGAGCTAGGCGTCAGCTTACCTTTTCCACGTTTTCCCCAAGGTGTCTGCAGCATTGTGATGTATTTGTAGGCATATCATTGGAAGATTGACCATAAGAGACTACATTTACCAGGTGGTCGCTTGGTGTCTTCCATTGCAATTATTGCGTAATCTCCAGCTGCAGTATTTTTCCGTTTGCCTCTAATGACAAACCGACTGCCAGGAATGATTTTTCATCTAATAGAATTGTGAAAAACACCTTGAGGATTGATTCTAAACAACGTTTGCCATGTTTCTGTCGATATTATGGAGCTAATTTGGAAAAAAGTTTGGCGTTGTAAGTGACTGCATTTTCGTTTTTTTTTCTTAGCCAAACGTGATGAACAAAATGGAGCTATTTTTCTTACACAAATAATCTTTTTGGAAAAAATGAACATTTGCTATCTAACTGAGAGTCTCGTCATTGAAAACATCCGAAGTTCCTCAAAGGTAAATGATTTTATTTTAATGCTTTTCTTGTTATTGTGAAAATGTTGCCTGATGAATGCTAGGCTTAATGCTATGCTAGGCTATCAATACTCTTACACAAATGCTTGTGTAGCTTTGGTTAAAGCATATTTTGAAAATCTGAGATGACAGTGTTGTTAACAAAAGGCTAAGCTTGTGTTTCAATACATTTATTTAATTTCATTTGCGATTTTCATGAATAGGAAACGTTGCGTTATGGTAATGAGCTTGAGGCTATGATTACGCTCCCGGATACGGGATTGCTCGACGCTAGAGGTTAACAAGTAACATAATAAGTTGCATGGACTCACTCTGTGTGTAATAATAGTGTTAACATTATTTTTTAATGACTACCTATTTTAATGACTAAATTACATTTTCTCCTTTTGGCAGCTCTCAAGTCACACCGTGGGAAATCTTACTACCTTTACACTGAAATAAAAACTTTAACGATAGTAAATCTTCACACCTCTCCACACTTTTTTAACATTTTTATTATCTGTGAGGTCCCTCAGTCGAGCAATGCATTTCAAACACAGATTCAATCACAAAGACCAGGGAAGTTTTCCAATACCTCCCAAAGAATGTCACCTTTTGGTAGATGGGTAAAAACTAAAAAAGTAGACATTGCATGAAGTTATTAATTACACTTTGGATAGTGTGTCAATACACCCAGTCACAACAAAGATACAGGCATCCTTCTTAACTCGGTTGCCGGAGAGGAAGGAAACCGCTCAGGGATTTCACCATGAGGCCAATGGTGACTTTAAAACAGTTACAGTTTAATGGCTGTGGTAGGAGAAAACTAAGGATCAACAGCATTGTAGTTACTCCACAATATTAACCTAATTGACAGAGTGAAAAGAAGGACGCATGTACGGAATAAAAATATGCATCCTGTTGGCAATAAGGTACTAAAGTAAAACTACCAAAAATGTGGTAAAGAAATACATTTTATGTCCTGAATACAAAGTGTTGTGTTTGGAGCAAATCCAACACAACACATCACTGAGTACCCCTCTCCATATTTTCAATCCTGGCGGTGGCTGCATCATGTTATGGGTATGTTTTTTAGGATAAAAAGAAACGGAATAGAGCAAAGTACAGGAAAAATCCTAGAAGAAGGGAGAAAAATTCACTTTTCAGCAGGACAATAACCGAAAACACAGTTTTTTACCAAGACACCATTGAATGTTCCCGATTGGCCTAGTTTTAGTTTTGATGTAAATTGTCTTGAAAATCTATTGTAAGACTTGAACATGGCTCTCCAGCAATGATCAACAACCAACTTGACAGAGATTGAAGAATGTTTTGAAGGAGAATGTGTAAATATTGTTACAATCCAGGTCTGCAAAGCTCATAGAGACTTAACGAGAACGACACAGCTGTAATCACTGCCCAAGGTGAATCTAACATGTATTGGCTCAGGGACTTTACTACTGATCAAATCTTATTTAACAAATGTTAGCATTTTTCAACCACTTTGACATTACACTATATTTGTGTAGATTGTTGACAAAAAATTACAATTAAATAGATTTTAATTCAACGTTGTAACACAACAAATTGTGGAAAAAGTCAAGGGGTGTGATACTACCAACGGGACATTAAAAACGGAAATATCTTATGTTTCACCGAGTCGTGGCTGAACGATGACATGGATAATATAGAGCTGGCTAGATTTTCCATGCGCCGGCACGACAGAGAAGCTACATCTGGTAAGACGAGGGGCAGGGGTTTGTGTTTATTTGTCAATAACAGCTGGTGCGCAATGTCTAATATTAAAGAAGTCTCTGGGTATTGCTCGCCTGAGGTAGAGTACCTTATGATAAGCTGTATACCACAGTATACCAAGAGATTTATCATCTATATTATTCGTAGCCGTCTACTTAAAACCACAAACCGATGCTGGCACGAAAACCACACTCAACCAGCTGTATAAGGCCATAAGCAATCAAGAAAATGCTCATCCAGAAGCGGCGCTCCTAGTGGCCGGGGACTTTAATGCAAGGAAACTTAAATCCGTTTTACCTCATTTCTAATAGCATGTCACATGTGCAACCAGAGGGAAGAAAAACTCTAGACCACCTCCACACACAGAGACACATTCAAAGCTCTCCCCCGCCTTCCATTTGGCAATTCTGACCATAATTCTATCCTCCTGATTCCTGCTTACAAGCAAAAAATAAAGCAGGAAGTACCAGTGACTTGCTCAAAACTGAAGTGGTCAGATGACGCGGATGCTACGCTACAGGACTGTTTTGCTAGCACAGACTGGAATATGTTCTGGGCATTGAGGAGTATACAGCCTCAGTCATCGGCTTCTTTAATAAGTTATGTGGACAGTGACCGTACGTACATATCCCAATCAGAAGCCATAGATTACATGCAACATCCTCATCAAGCTAAAGGCTAGAACTGCTGCTTTCAAGGAGTGGCTCACTAATCTGGACGCTTATAAGTAATCCCGCTATAACCTCAGATGAACCGTCAAACAAGCAACGTGTCAATACAGGATTAAGATTGAATCCTACTACACCGGCTCTGGCGCTCGTCGGATGTGGCAGGGCTTGAAAACTATTACCGACTACAAAGGGAAACCCAGCCGCAAGCTGCCCAGTGACGCGGGGCTACCAGACAAGCTAAATAAATGTTATGCTTGAATCAACACAAGCAACACCGAAGCATGCATGAGGGCACCAGTGGTTCTGGACAACTGTGTGATAACGCTCTCGGTAGCTGATGTGAGCAAGACTTTTAAACATGTCAACATTCACAAAGCCGCGGGGCCAGACGGATTACCAGGACGTGTTCTCAAAGTATGCGCAGACTGGTAAGTGTCTTCACTGACATTTTCAATCTCTCCCTGGCCAAGTCTGTAATACCTACATGTTTCAAGCAGACCACCATAGTTCCTGTGCCCAAGGAAGCGAAGGTGACCTGCCTAATTATTACCGGCCCATAGCACTCATGTCTGTAGCCATGAAGTGCTTTGAAAGGCTGGTCATGTCTCACATCAACAGCATCCTCCCGAATACACTAGAACCACTCCAATTCGCATACCGCCCCAATAGATCCACAGTTGACACAATCTCAATCACACTCCACACTGCCTTTTCCCACCTGGATAAAAGGAACACCTACGTGAGAATGCTGTTCATTGACTAGAGCTCAGCGTTCAACACCACAAAGCTCATCACTAAGCTAAGGACCCTGGGACTTAATCACCTCCCTCTGCAACCGGATCCTGGACTTTCTGACGGCCCGCACCAGGTGGTAAGAGTAGGCAACAACATGTCTGCTACACTGATCCTCAACACTGTGGCCCCTCAGGGGTGTGTGCTCAATCCCCTCCTGTATTCCTTGTTCACCCAGGACTGCGTGGCCAAACACGGCTCCAACACCATCATTAAGATGGTGACAACACAACAGTGGTAGGCCTGATCACCGACACCGATGAGACAGCCTATAGGGAGAAGGTCAGAGACCTGGCAGTATGGTGCCTGGACAACAACTTCTCACTCAATGTGAGCAAGACAAAGGAGCTGATCATGGACTACAGGAGGGCCGACAGGCCCTCATTAACATCGACGGGCTGTAGTGGAGCAGGTCGAGAGTTTCAAGTTCCTTGGTGTCCACATCACCAACGAACTATCATGGTCCAAACACACCAAGACAGTCGTGAAGAGGGCACGACAACACCTTTCCCCCTCAGGAGACTGAAAAGATTCGGCATGGGTCCCCAGATCCTCAAAAAGTTCTACAGCTGCGCCACCGAGAGCATCCTGACCGGTTGCATCACCGGCTGGTATGGTAACTGCTCGACATCTGACTGTAAGGTGCTACAGAGGGTAGTGCGTACATCCCAGTACATCACTGGGGCCAAGCTTCCTGCCATCCTAGACTTATATACTAGGCAGTGTCAGAGGAAAACCCCCAAAATTGTTAAAGCCTCCAGTCAGCCAAGTCATAGACTGTTTTCTCTGCTACCGCACGGCAAGCGGTACCGGAGCGCCAAGTCTAGAACCAAGAGGCTCCTTAACAGCTTCTATCCCCAAGACATAAGACTGCTGAACAATTCATCAAATGGCCACCGGATTATTTACATTGATCCCCCCTCCATTCATTTTTTTACATTGCTACTACTCACTGTTTATTATCTATGCATAGTCACTTCACCTACATGTATAAATTACCTTGGCTAACCTGTACCCCCGCTCATTGACTCGGTACTGGTAATCTCTGTATATAGCCTCATTATTGTTATTATATTGTGTTACTTATTTTTTACTTTAGTTAATTTGGTAATATTTGATTAGCTCTTTCTTGAACTGCACTGTTGGTTAAGGGCTTGCAAGTAAGCATTTCACGGTGAGGTCTACACATATTGTATTCGGCGCAGGTGATAAATAAAGTTTGATTTGATTTGACTTTCTAGAGGCACTGTATGCGCTGTTTATGAAGAGCTTTCCACGCTTTTCATAAGGCAAACACATCTTATTGCATGGATAATGCCCGTTCAGACTCTAACCAGACAGAGAGAACAGTGGAAACTCATAAAGAACAAATAACTCTCAGTCTGAAGATTGGGCAGATAAATAGCCTGGGACCCCTGCTTGGGTTTATAGGGTCTACGGGATGTCGTTCCTCACTGATGGAGACAGACACAGGAGGAGTGGACATCAGTAACTTTAGAAAGAGAAGCTGCTTGGCCATGGGATAATAATCTGGTCAGCTCAAACTCAAAGGTTAGGAGAAATGGCGTGTGTCATATGTGTGCGTTTGAGCGTGTGTGTGCATGTGTGTTTATGTGAGTGTTTGTGTGTGTGTCTTAACTGTGTCTCCATACACTATTAAATAGCTTTAAATCATCTGTCCAGCTGGTGGACTCTACAGTGCTTCTTTGTGCCCCTCTGTCCCACTGCAACAGCCACACACAAATACACACAAAACTAGATTACTTTTAAATTCAGAAAGGATGTTTGCTTAAAAAAATAAATGACATTCAATTCAGCATTGAATAAAGGTGCACATTCACACATTCACACACACACACACACACACACACACACACACACACACACACACACACACACACACACACACACACACACACACACACACACACACAAAACTAGATTACTTTTAAATTCAGAAAGGATGTTTGTTTAAAAAAATAAATGACATTCAATTCAGCAATGAATAAAGGTGCATGTTTAAGTCTCCACCTGATTAAGTCTGACCACAGGTCAGATACCACTATGATGAAACACGAAATGTATTTGATGGATCCTTTCTGTCTTCTTATAATAACTCTTACAGTTTTTTACGATTGCTTACACACTAAAATTGAACTTTTCCCACAATTAGCAAAACCTTACACTCAAGGAGCAAAACACAAGGCTAGATTTGCACAACTGTAAGCACATTGTCAACTTCACACTATTTACAAAACATTACACACAGTGATTTGCAAAACACTAAACACACTTGTTTACATCAGACACAGATGTATATCATGATGTCACTTCCTTGCAATTCCAAAGCACTGACTGTCAAATTACCACACCTATGAGCCAATCTGTTAAACACAGCCATCAGGTGCACAAACACATGATTGCTAAATTGTAGACACACCAATCAGGTTTAAGCACTATAAAAATGCAGCAGGTAGGTTCACCTGCCTTCAACCAAAATGGAAGGAGTCAGAAGAAGAGTGAGGGTGAGAGGAGGAGTACACAGAGGAGGAGAAGGAGGTAGAGGAAGAGGCCAAGCCAGAGGTCGAGGAAGACCTGAAGCAGGAGGAGAACGTGCACAAAGAAGAGGACCAAACTTATCAAATGACACTCGTGCAACACTAGTGGACCATGTTGTGAACCACGGATTGACGCTGAGGGAGGCTGGACTGAGGGTTCAGCCAAATCTTAGCAGATATACAGTGGCATCTGTCATAAGGACTTTTTCGACAGGAAAACAGGTAAAAGATCTGTCTACAGTTACAGTAATCAGCTGCTTATTGTATGCACCATATCAGCACTTGTGATACCCCTTCCTTTGACATTGTCCAGCAAGTTACATGTATTATTCTCTACATAGGATTGAGGGTCGGGAACGACATGGAAGAAGGGGGCCCATATTCACGCAAGAACAAGAGAAAGAGATAATAAACATGGATTTGGCCACTAATGCTATCAGGCTCAGAACTACAAGCCAACATTATCGGTGACCTTGCCATTTTCTATAATGTCCATCAGGTCTCTCAGTCAACACTGGCACACATCCTGAAAAGACATCAGGTTCAAATGAAACAACTTTATCGAGTGCCTTTTGAGCGGAATTCCGAGAGGGTCAAACGGCTGCGGCATGAATATGTGGAGGTTTGTATTGTTCACTTTAGCACTGTGATGTTGCATACTGCACACATGACTTTTTTACATTGACTGTATACTAGTTCTATCCTGAACTACACAATCTTGTCTTTCACTGTATTTCAGGGAGTTTTGCAGATGGATGCTGAGGAAATCCTGCATGAATTCATATATATTGATGAGGCAGGGTAAAACCTCACAAAAGCAAGAAGGAGAGGCAGAAATATAATTGGCCACAGGGCTATAATCAATGTCCCAGGGCAACGTGGGGGTAACATCACCCTTTGCGCTGCCATTTCACAGCATGGGGTTGTCCTCCGTAATGCCAAAATGGGCCCTTACAACACACCTCACATTCTCACACTTTTGGACCGATTGCACCACATCGTCACAGCAGGTAATGAAATGCACCAGATGCAATACACGGTCATCTGGGACAATGTGTCATTCCACCGCTCTGCTTTGGTCCAGAACTGGTTTCAACAGCATCCACAGTTGTCAGTACTATACCTTCCACCATACTCTTCGTTTCTAAACCCTATCGAAGAGTTGTTCTCTGCATGGCGGTGGAAGGTTTACGATCTCCAGCCCCAGGCTCAGGTACCCCTCATTCAGGCCATGGAGGACGCCTGTGACCAAGTCGACGCCGCAGCTGTGCAAGGATGGATTCGACATTCAAGACGGTTCTTCCCGCGTTGTCTTGCTAATGACAATATTGCTTGTGATGTTGATGAAATTTTCTGTCCAGATCCAGCTAGGCGAAGAGATAATGTACAGCATGTTTACTGTAGTATTTTCCGTTTTTTCAGATACATTTTTTCTGTTTGTTGTTGTTTACTGTAATTGTAACCTGTACTGGATACAGTATTTTATGTTTGTCTGTTTGCTGAGCTAACAGTGTTATGCACACTACTGTAGTAGCATGAAAACTGGACATGTTTTGTTGTGATTCTCCATGTTGACATGTTGACTGATTTGGGTACATGGAGAGAAATAAATGATATTTTCCTCAGTCTGCAGAATTGGTCTTGTGTTGTGTTTGTATAGTTGCACTTTCTCTGTGTACTTCAATTATAGTACTCTAATCACTGACAATTAGACTTGCTAAAAGTGTTTTAGGTTAGCAACAGCAGTGTGTAACTGGTTCAAAAAGATTTAATTCATATGAAATGTCTTTCGTATGGTAACAAAATATTTTTTTTATGAAGTCGTGTATAGTTTTGACAAAAGTGTTCCATTTTGCAAATGATCTGAAGTGCGGTGCTACTTTGATGTAGGGTTGTGCTAATTGTGTGTAGTGTTTTGACAAACCGGGCCCTGTTCTCAAAATTGTGCTTAAACAATTGAAAAAAACTAAAGGGAAAGTAATCCAAAAGTGACAAAGTAATCAGATTACCTTACTGAGTTTGGCTAATCCAAATGTTACATTACTGATTACAGTTTTGGACTGGTAACTAGCAACTGTAACGGATTGCATTTGGAAAGTAACCTAGCCAACCTTGCCCACACATGCACACATTGCAATTGCCACCTCCCTCTATCACCCTGCACACTTTCTTAGGACAAAAGGAGGCAGTCATGTGAATAGAGAGAAAATGAGAATGGAAGAAACAGAGTCAGTAAAGGGGTGTGTGAGAGAGAGAGGGGGGGGGGGGCAGTGAAAGGTAGGGGTGAAGGGACAGGGGGGGGGTCATCCACCTTGTCATCCCTGAGGCTGACGTAGAATCCCCCACTCCCCAAATCGGGACAACACACTGACCTACCTCCTCCTGCCTCCCCCCTACCTCCTCCTCTGTCCCCAGCTCTGTCAATGTGACCCCATACATTCATAGAGATCATTGAGCACCAGGCCTGCCTTTGTTCCTGGGTGAAACCTCATATCACGCCCCAGCCAGCCTGCTCTACCACCAGACATATGGCAGGCCAGGCCCTGGGACCACAACCCAGCCCAGGGAGAGAAATAAGGAGAGAGAGAGAGAGAGAGAGAGAGAGAGAAGAGAGAGGGCAGAGAGAGAGAGCCTCTCTCATTTGGCTTACTCACTCTTCGCTTGCTGCATGTTCTCTGGCCGTCAATCTGGAGGGAGGGACAGAGAGAGAGAGAGGGAGGGAGGGAGGGAGGGAGGGAGGGAGGGAGGGAGGGAGGGAGGGACAGAGAGAGAGAGGGAGGGAGGGAGGGAGGGAGGGAGGGAGGGTAGATGGGAAATCTCAAACACCATTCCTATATTCTGAGTAATGGAACTTAAACTTTTCTACATACACACAGAGTAATGGAACAAAATGTTGTTTGAACAGCTAGCTCCCCGAAGTGTGTCTGTGTGAAAGAGGAGAGAAAAAGAGAGGGAATGAGAGAAAGAAACAGAGAGCCAGAGAGCCTTAGAGGCTACAGATGAGATTGATTTACAGTGAAGGAAAAAGAGAAAGAGGTGGGGGGGGAGTCGGGTTAAGTGCTTAGATGGTGTGTGTGTGTGCGTATATGGTGTGTAAGCCCCCCCTCCCCGTTACTGGGTGGTGTTGGTCGCCTTGAAATATAACCCCCTTTCTGTGAGCGCCAAGCCGACAGCCTGTTCACGGGGTGTCTCCTTCCAAAGAAAGGAGAGGAGAAGAAAGGAGTGACAGAATGTAAAAGGAGGGTTGGGGAGCGAGGGGCAAATGGAGTGGAATGAATTGTAGTGCTAACACACATAGGCTGATTGCTGAGCTGATTAGCTGACTAGCGCTGCTCGGCTAGATAAAGAGAGAGACTGCACACTAATTACTGATCAGAACTTCAGACCCCTTTTCTCTGTCTCCCTCTCTGCTCTCTTTCTCTCTCCCTCGCTGCTCTTTTTCTCTCTCCCTCTCTTCTCTCTTTCTCTCTCCTCTCGTTCAACTTCCTCTATCCATATCTCTCTTACTGCTGTCTTGCTCTTTCTCCCTCTCTTTTTACCTCCCTCTCTCTTTGCTCCCCCTCCTCTCTCCCTCACTCTCACTCTGGCTGCTGTGTGAATTTGTCTGCTGCAGGGCAATGCTGAACCCTTTCCATTTGATTTTATTTCAATGTACCCCGTGACTAAGAAATACTGCACCAACCATCTTAGTTAGATGTGAAATTGCGTGACTAAGATCTCCTAAACAAAAACATAAAAATTAAAGACAGATTTCTTGAGTTATCTCAGATTAAATCTGACTATTTTGAGGAAGTCTATACTTGCTACAGCATCTCAAAATGGACAAACAGTACTATTGCCGTTTTTTTCTCGTATTTCAAGCGAAGGTCTTTTAAGGGAGCACTGTATACGAGCACCCTCGTTTGGTTTGCATAGCCAAGTTCTGCTAGGCGCCAGCCGAACCGAAGCATGCGGAAGGCTTAAAAGAGGTTTCAGCTCTACAGTTACCGTTGCTTTGTACAGCGTCACTACCGATCTATGTTTCTTTTAACATCACGCTATCCTGTCTTTTGTTGAACATCTCATCTTGTTGTCTCATCTTTTCAGAGTGATTGCAAAACACAGGCAAAGAGGATTATATGTGCAGCTTCAATAACATCAGATGCTATGTCATAATATTACTCCCACTCGCAATCCATTTGCATGAAGTAAGGTCCAAATGAAAACAAACTGCATAGAGCCTGTGCTTCAGTAAGACAATGGGAAGACAGTAACTGGGTCCTGTCCTTTACAGAACATCCTCTCCCAGTCCAGATCTTGACCAACTTCAGTCTACCCAGATAAGATCTAACTCTCCTATCCTACTGTTTCTTCAACCCATCTCTCATCAGAGTACACGACACCACAACACGAAAATGTGAGAGGACATAATGTATTACTACTACCAGACCTGTGTGTGTGGATATAGGACCTCTCTCTCTCTCTCTCTCTCTCTCTACAACAGAGAATATTAAATGATTAGAGTTGAACAAAGGTTACTCCCAAGCATTCCATCTCCTCATGGTAGATGATCTTATCTTTCCAATGATGTAGTAGACAGGTCTGCATGATTTCGCACAAATAGAGACCAATAAGACTTAGAAAGTGTTTACACCCTCGACTTTTTCGTCGTGTTACGGCCTGATTTTGAAATGTATTAAATTGAGATGTTGTGTCACTGGCCTACACAATCAATACCCCATAATGTCAAAGTTGAATTATGTTTTTACAAATTAATAACAAATGAAAAGCTGCAATGTCTTGAGTTGATGAGTAGTCAACCCCTTTGTTATGGCAAGCCTAAATATGTTCATGAGTACACATTTGCTTAACAAGTCACATAATAAGTTGCATGGACTCACTCTGTGTGAAAGAATAGTGCTTAACATGATTTTTTGAATAACTACCTCATCTCTGTACCCAACACATACAATTGTCTGTAAGATCCCTCCGCCGAGCAGTGAAGTGTGAACACAGAATCAACCACAAAGACCAGGGAGGTTTTCCAAAGCCTCACAAAGAGGGGCACCTTTTGGTAGATGGGTAAAAATAAAGAAAAGTAGACAGCGAATATCCCTTTTGAGCATGGTGAATTTATTAATTACTCTTTGGATGGTGTATCAATACACCCAGTCAATACTAATATACAGGTGACCTTCCAAACTTAGTTGCAGGAGAGGGAAGAAACCGCTCAGGGATTTCACCATGAGGGCAATAGTGCCTTTAAAACAGTTACAGAGTTTAATGGCAGTGATAGGAGAAAACTGAAGAAGAATCAACAACATTGTAGTTATTCCACAATATTACCCTAAATGATAAAGTAAGAATAAGGAAGCGTGTACAGAATAATGTTTTAAAAAACATGCATCCTGTTTGCAATAAGGCATTAAAGTTTTAAAAAATAATACATTTTATGTACTGAATACAAAGCATTACATTTGGGGCAAATCCAACACAACACATTACTGAGTACCGCTCTTCAAATGTTCAAGCGTGGCAGTGGCTGCATCATGCTGTCATCGGCAAGGACTACGGAGATTTTTTGGATACAAAAAAACAACTAAACGGAAAAGGGCTAAGCACAGTCAAAATCCTAGAGGAAATCCTGGTTCAGTTTGCTTTCCAGCACACTGGGAGACAAATTCACCTTTCAGCAGGACAATAACCTAAAACACAAGGCCAAACATACACTGGAGTTGCTTACCAAGACAACAATGAATGTTCCTGAGTAAAAAAAAGGAGGATAGTACAGTACAGTTTTGAATTAAATTGGATTTAAAATCTTTGGCAAGACTTCAGAGCTTGAAGAATTAAAAAATAATGTACAAATATTGTACAATCCAGGTGTGAAAAGCTCAGAGCTGTAATCGGTGCCAAAGGGGATTCTAACATACATTCATTCAGGGGTGTGACTACTTATGTAAATTTGATATTTCTATATTTAATTTTCAATAAACGTGTTAACATTTCTATATACATGTTTTCACATTGTCATTATGCGGTATTGTGTGTAGACGGTTGAGAGGAAAAAACGGTTTAATCCATTTTGAATTCTGTCTGTAACACAACAAAATGGTGGTAATAAGTCAAGGGTTATGAATACTTTCTGAAGGCACTGTAACTGCCCTACAAATGGACCCTTGTTGTTAATCTCACAATGCTAAGGAAACCAAGCTAAAATTCCCTCTTAAAACATCCATCTCATTAGCTAACTCTTGTAAAAACAGAATTCCGGACTGTCATTTCCAACCCAGACAAAGTGATGCACACTAACTTTTAATTATTATTTTTTTTAAATACAAAGATACAAAAACAGGAAGAACAGAAAGGTAGAAAGGAGGTCAGTGTTGTGCTGGTTGTTTTGATGGCAGTTTGACGAAAAGTAGTGTGATTCTAAATATGCTCTACGTCAACACCCTTCTTTCTTTAAGTCTGATCCTCCTTTTTTTAAGTTCTGATCATCTCCTGCAATATTCCACTCGGAGTGAATCCAAGAAGAATATAGACTATAATACCTCCAATTCATTTTCTTAAAGCATTCTCTAGCATTCTCTAACTCTAAGATGTTTAACACTCGTGTTCCATTTAGGAATGTGGCTATCTAGAGTAAAAAAAAAAAAAAATCAAGGCCACATGTTCAACCTTCTCTGCCAAAAAAACAAATGTTGATAGCAGCGGGAGAGAACTTGCCAGGTTTGTCGTTGACGGAGAGAGTTAATGTGTCATCTTGGCTCTGAGGCCTCTTCAAATGTTAATCAGTTGGGAAGGTAATGTTGTTGCACAGGATTTTCTTTCTCACAGACATCAACAATAAGAAGATAGACAGATTGACTTAGACTGATTGAAGGATACGTTCAGTTGTGTGAGGGATATTCAGTTGACTGAGCCCGGAGTTAAATGAGTTTAATGGTATGCCTCTGTCTCTCTCTCTCTCCCTCTTTTCTCTCTCTGTCTGTCTGCTATCTCTTCCCGTCTCTCTTTCTCTGGCTTTTAATTAAAAAGAGTCTCTCTTAATCTCTTGCTCAACACACTCTGCTTACTAATGACTTGGAAGGATCTTACCCCCCACAAATAAAAAAACGTCAGAAAGAAAAGAAGAGGCAGAAAGAACGAGATGAGTGAGTGTGTCAGCATACAAGTGTCTTTGTGTGAAAGTGTGTCTGTGTGTGTGAGTGTAATCCTCTGTGTCAGTTTCTGTGTGTGTGTGTGTGTGTGTGTGTGTGTGTGTGTGTGTGTGTGTGTGTGTGTGTGTGTGTGTGTGTGTGTGTGTGTGTGTGTCTGTAAGTGTGTGTCCATAAGTGAGTGAGTCTGTGTGTGTGAGTGAACTTTCAGTCCCGGTGTGTGCGTGTGTGTATGTGTGTGTGCGTATGCCTGTGTGTGCTCGTATGCCTGTATGTGCACATATGTGTGTGTGTGCGTATGTCTGTATGTGTGTGTGTGACTATGTGCCAGATCCCCTGTTGTCTCCTCTCCTCCTGTTCCCATAGGAGGAGGGCCGAGGGGTCAGTGGGTCAGCAGCGGCCTGACAAAGGACCCGAGCCGTCACAAAAGTCAGTGCGTGTGTTGGGAGGGGGGCTGGGGTAGGGGGAGAGTCACTTATTACCATAGTCCCTGGCCTGGCATTAACAATGATGGATTAGCATCTGGACACCATGGAGAGAGACAGAGTGTCACTTATCCCTCAGCAGGAGGGGAGAGAGGCCTGAAGAGGCCTGGGAGAGAGAAGGGGACGGTAGACTGTCTTAGACATCTGTAGAAATCCATCTGCATCGGTAGCCATCCATCTGTAACAATTCAACAGCTGAGTGCTCTACTGAGATTCAAATATATTCCCCTTGCATCTAATCATGGTAATTCATTGATCCTGAGTGGAAATGTAGGGCTGTGCGTTGACATGCATCAGCGCTGTCATTGACAGCGACAAATGCATGTCTGTCTGTCTGTACAGTCAATGAGTGGCTAGCTAAACAAGTACAACATATCTACCGCATGTACTGTATAATAAACAGGATTTGGTATACCGATACTAGGATATCCTCAACCTCCATGTCACAACAGGAGAAGGAGGAAGCAGCAGCAGGGGGAGAGACGGGAGACAGAAAGAGGAGAATGAGATGGAGGGAAGAGAAGAGAGGAATGACAGAAAAGGGGAACCAGACAAGACTAATGAATAAGGTGTAATGCCTGATCAGTAGAACTGTGTAATGGATATGAACACTAGCAGTGTAATTAGTGTTGTCTTTCATTAGCTTAAAACACGTCTACGCCAACTAGCCTCCTCTGTTGCTTTTCTCTTCGTTCTCGCTCCCTCTCTTTTCACTCTTTCTCTCTCAGAGAGGGTTCTGATGAGACTCTTGGGACTAGGCTGGGTGTGTGTGTGTGTGTATGTGTGCATGTGTGCCTTGAGTCTGCGTCGAGGAAAACTCGCAAGGAGAGCAGGCCAGTAAAATCAGATCATTAGCGTGTTGTGAAAGTTATTTTTATTTATCCGGTGCAAGCTCTGATTTGAATTAATAGCCCATCAGACAATCAATTAGCATACGCGTTCCAGCTCTTTCCTTCGCACACAGGAAAAGGGTTGGCAAGTCCTCACCAATAAAGCAACGCTTAGTAGTTTGACATTTCAACTTTCGTTTCATGCAAATTTGCTAAATCGCTCTCTCCTTCTCTCAGACTAAGACGTCATACAGCGGGATGCTTATGAATGATTCATAAGTTATTCCAATGCTAAAGGGTTTGCAGCTATAATGTGTATCTGCACTGCTTTTAATGTCCTCTCTCATCAGAGTGATGTTGCCTCTATATTTCTGCTCCTGCTTTTCAGCAGCTACATCGATATTAAGCATTAACACAGGGGCTGCTGATGCTCTTCCTCTCAGAGGGGTTGTAGAAAACACACATTCCTGTAACACACACATTTCTGTTGACGCTCAAGACTCTTTGGCTGTCAGAACTCTTGTTTACTTTCATTTGTACAGTGTACTCACTCCCAAATACCCTAATTTCTCTTCAAAACATGTATCTGCTATTTTGCCTTTACATGTTACTTTTACTTATCTGGAGCGACTTTTGAGAGCAGTCAAGGTCTGGACTAGAAGTAAATATGTCTTTGAGTTGTTGTTTTAAGGGGGAACCTAAACTCTGCGGAACCCTGAGGTAAAATGGCAGAGTTGGCGTGGAGCCAAACACGCACCAAAGCATCGATGGCCTCCCTCTCCTTAATGGTGTTGGATTAAAACCTTTCCCTGACTTTACGGATTCTAAAAAGACAGACTCTGATTTCCTCCCTGGATCTCAGTACTGAAGGATGT
Organism: Oncorhynchus mykiss; assembly: GCF_057628025.1. Lineage (NCBI taxonomy): Eukaryota > Metazoa > Chordata > Actinopteri > Salmoniformes > Salmonidae > Oncorhynchus > Oncorhynchus mykiss. The sequence continues at coordinate 12,088,729 of NC_143035.1, forward strand.
CAAATACACCCTGGGGATAACCGAGGGGTCGTTAGCCGGCAAATTCCAGAGCGCTCAGAGTTTGTCAAGTGACTCAAACACGCACACGCACTTACAGTACATACACCCCCTCTGGTCCTCATCCCCAATGAACCCGAGCAGGCAGAGTTCTTCAGATAAACCAGTGGTCTAGAAGCCATTATGCTCCTGTAGTCATAGAGGCGTGTAATATGTACCCCTTCCCTTCCACACCACCAGGACCGATAATAAACACAAGTCATGTTTTTACTGTCTGGCCTGCTTAATTGCGGTCATAAAGTAAGATCCTGCAGTAACTAGCTTTATAGGAGAGAGTTACACTGCAGTGGCTGTGACTGTGTAGTTCCTTCTGAAGTGAGTACTGCTAGATACTTTGAGGATGCTAGGGACCTTAAACAGAGCTGCCGATTCGAAGCGCTTTCTTAGTGCTTACTCGTTATTAGCACACAATAGTTGCTCTATGTGATTTCGACAAGTAAATGGTTTATGAGTTTTGAACTGGCTTGTCTAAACTCAAAAAGGATATAATGTGGATGCGGAAATAAACATCTTTAATACATCAAATCTATCCAGTGGGCTTCAAACAGACTGCAGCAGTTCACCTTCAATCCAAAAATCATTGTTTCACAGTTGAACGCGGTCGTGCTGGGATCTCTTCCTGTCTTGCAGGAATAGACTACAAACTGAAGTTAAAGGACAAGGGTTGTGGCTAGACGTCCCCCTTAAAGATAAATGGGTCCCACACCACCCTAAACCTCATAGAACAACAGAGGGGGTTATGTCTGCAGCTCTGAGAAATGCGATCTGGGGATCCATAAAAGTTTCCACGGAAATGGCCCAAAATTAGGAACACGTGGCGTTAGCCCCTGCAACACAGCCCGACGACAAGGCAGCAGCAGCACCCCCCAAAAAGAGTCTGCGCCTCGACTGCTTCACATCTGTTTTTGGGGGACGGGGGACGGGAGGGGGGTAATAAATCTTTTCCCTAATGAATGAACACCCCCCAAAAATATGTCACCCCGAAACCCTGCATGTGGGGAACATTCAACCAACCCATATAGAAGGGCTATTGTTCATTCTTTCTCTTTTCAAACACATGCAGCACGGGTCAGCAAAGAACCTCTATATTGCGGCTGTTGGCTGTTGTTTCTTTGTCCTGGCTTCATGTGTTGATCCCCCACCTTTGAGACACTTTAAAAAGGAGTATTGTGTTGCTATCTATTGAGATGGCACACTTCCATCTAGATAGTTGTCAAGCTATCTAGGATTTAACAGCACCGCCTATGGAGGAAGTTACGGAAACGTGGCAGTCTGATTTTAACGCGGTTAGACGTGTATTATACTTCATCGACATTCATTTCGAAAGGGGAAGTCAATCTGTCTTCACTTATTTGTAACTTAATAGCGAAAGCAAGCAAAGAAAGACGATTTGAAATCGGATCATTCTTTCTATTACGAACAACAAAATGTTCCCATTGTTCCACAACTATTGGAAATCCTCAGAAATGTTGCTTTGAAGATAGACAGAGAGAGTGCAACAGACAAAAGGAGAGTGACGTGGGAAGAGAAGATCCCCAGCTATTAAACTGGGGCACCTCTGGCTGACACAGGATATCTTTGTCTGCGATATGAAAAGCGGGCATGAGATATTGTAGTGATCGGGTAACAGCACAGCATATGCCAGATGTGTGTTGACCAGGGAGCGGGGCTTTGCTCCGTCACAACATAAATGCAGGGTGGAACCCCACATATAATCTCCTTCTTTGATCATCATATTGGTCATATTGTCTATGTATGATACTTATGATACTTATACTTATATGATACTTCTGTTAGCGACCGGAGGACTTCAAGTAGTGTTTGACACAGACTAAAGAAGTCATTAGAATCCCGATACTTGCTATGCATTTTGACAGCACTATTCTCTTTCTCTACTGGGTCTTTGAAAACTTTTGTATTTCTTGTCATTGTTGTGCTGACCAGGAATCTCAGTACTTTGATAGTATTTGCATGGTATTTGTTTCAAATACATACAGTACCAGTCAAAAGTTTGGACACCAACTCATTTTAGGGTTTTTCTTTATTTGTACTATTTTCTATATTGTAGAATAATAGTGAAGACATCAAAACTATGAAATAACACATATGGAATCATGTAGTAAACAAAAAAGGGTTAAACAAATATATAGATTCTTCAAAGTAGCCACCCTTTTCCTTGATGACAGCTTTGCACACTCTTGGCATTCTCTCTGTTAGGTATGCATAACTGGCTATAAGGGAGTCAGGCACAGGAGAGCAGAAGTTGGGGAGCCAAAAGAGCCTTTTATTTTGGCGAACAAAACACACGGCACTAAGAACACTAAACACAACATGGGTTGACATGACCCAGCGCAAACCAGTCTTGCGTGCACATACACGAAACAACAAGCAATTCCACACACAGACATGGGGGGGGGGGGGGAACAGAGGGTTATGTACACATCTAATACTGAGGGAATTGAAACCAGGTGTGTAGGAAAACAAGACAAGACAAATGGAAAAATGAACGGTGGATCGGCGATGGCTAGAAAACCAGTGACGTCAACCGCCGAACGCCGCCCGAATAAGGAGAGGAACCGACTTCGGCGGAAGTCGTGACACTCTCAACCAGATTCATGAGGTAGTCAGCTGGAATGCATTTCAATTAACAGGTGTGCCTTTCCTTCTTATTGCTTTTGAGCCAATCAACTTGGCTGTGTGACAAGGTAGGGGTGGTACACAAAAGATAGAGCTATTTGGTAAAAGACCAAGTCCATATTATGTCAAGAACAGCTCAAATAAGCAAAGAGAAACGACAGTCCATCATTACTTGAAGACATGAAGGTCAGTCAATACGGAAAATGTCAAGAACTTTGAAAGTTTCTTCAAGTGCAGTCGCAAAAACCCTCAAGCGCTATGATGAAACTGGCTCTCTCATGAGGACCTCCACAGAAAATGAAGACCCAGAGTTACCTCTGCTGCAGAGGATAAGTTCATTAGAGTTATTAATTAACTGCACCTCAGATTGCAGCCCGAATAAACACTTCACAGAGTTCAAGAAACAGACACATCTCAACATCAACTGTTCAGAGGAGACTGTGTGAATCAGGTCTTCATGGTCGAATTGCTGCAAATAAACCACTACTAAAGGACAACAATAATAAGAAGAGACTTGCTTGTGCCAAGAAACACGAGCAATGGACATTAGATCGGTGGAAATCTGTCCTTTGGTCTGATGAGTCCAAATTTGAGATTTTTGGTTCCAACCCCGGTGTCTTTGTGAGACGCAGAGTAGGCGAACGGATGATCTCTGCACGCGTGGTTCCCAACATGAAGAACGGAGGAAGTGGTGTGATGGTGTGGGGGTACTTTGCAGGTGACACTGTGGGTGATTTATTTAGAATTCAAGGCACACTAAACCAGCATGGCATTACGGACTACAAAGGGAAGCACAGACGTGAGCTGCCCAGTGAAAAGAGCCTACCAGACGAGCTAAATAACTTCTATGCTCGCTTCGAGGCAAGAAACAAGCAACACTGAAGCATGAATGAGAGCATCAGCTGTTCCAGATGACTATGTGATCATGCTCTCTGTAGAGCGATGTGAGTAAGACCTTTAAACAGGTCAACATTCACAAGGCCACAGGTTCAGACGGATTACCAGAATGTGTACTCCGTGCATGCACTGACCAACTGGCAAGTGTCTTCACTGACATTTTCAACCTGTCCCTGACCGAGTCTGCATGACCAACATGTTTCAAGCAGACCACCATAGTCCCTGTGCCCAAGAACAACAAGGTAACCTGCCTAAATTACTACAGACCTGTAGCACTCACGTCTGTAGCCATGAAGTGCTTTGAAAGGCTGGTAATGGCTCACATCAACACAATTAACCCAGAAACCCTAGACCTACTCCAATTTGCACACCGCCACGACAGATCCAACAGATGATGCGATCTCTATTGCACTCAACACTGCCCTTTCCCACCTGGACAAAAGGAACACCTATGTGAGAATGCTATTAATTGACTACAGCTCAGCGTTCAACACCATAGTGCCCTCAAAGCTCATCACTAAGCTAAGGACCCTGGGACTAAACACCTCCCTCTGAAACTGGATCCTGGACTTCCTGATGGGCCGCCCACAGGTGGTAAGGGTAGGTAACAACACACAGCTTCCTGCCATCAAGGACCTCTATACCAGGCGGTGTCAGAGGAAGGCCCAAAAAAATGCCAAGGACTCCAGCCACCCTAGTCTTGACTGTTCTCTCTGCTACCGCACAGCAAGCGGTACCGGAGCACCAATCTAGGTCAAAAAGGATTATTTTTTATTGACGGTGTAGGAACAGTAGCCTAGGAACCAGGAACAGTGGGTTAATTGCCTTGTTCAGGGGCAGAACGACAGATATTTACCTTGTCAGCTTGGGGATTCAATCTTGCAACCTTTTGGTTACTAGTCCAACCACTAGTCTACGCTGCAGCCAGAAGCTTAACAGCTTCAAATGGCTACCCAGACTATTTTCATTGTCCCCACCCCACCCCCAATTTATACGCTGCTGCCACTCTCTGTTTATTATCCATGCATAGTCACTTTACCTCTACCTACATTTAGATACTACCTCAATTACCTCGACTAACCGGTGCCCCCACACATTGACTCTGTACCGGAACCCCATATTTATAGCCTCGCTACTGTTATTTTATTGCTGCTCCTTAATTATTATTATTTATTATTTTTATTCTAAAAACTGTATTGTTGGTTAATTGCGTGTATATAAGCATTTCACTGTAAGGTCTACCTGCTGTATTCGGTGCATGTGACAAATACAATTTGATTTGATATGATGGAGTGCTGCATCAGGTGACCTGGCCTTCACAATCACCTGACCTCAACCCAATTGAGATGGTTTGGGATGAGTTGGACCGCAGAGTGGAGGAAAAACAGCCAACAAGAGCTCAGCATATGTGGCTTTTGGAAAAGCATTCCTTATGAAGCTGGTTGAGAGAATGCCAAGAGTGTGCAAAGCTCTCATCAAGGCAAAGCGTCCCTACTTTGAAGAATCTAAAATCAAAAATGTATTTTGATATGTTTAACCATTTTTTGGTTACTGCATGTTTCCATATGTGTTATTACATAGTGTTGATATCTTCACTATTATTCTACAAGGTAGAAAATAGTAAAAACTAAGAAAAACCCTGGAATGAGTAGGTGTGTCCAAACTTTTGACTGGTACTGTACCTATGAGGAGAAGTCATTTTGAAATGGCTTCTTTGTGTACACAACAAGGACTAGTCTATTGCCATCTCTCTTTTAGTGTTTTCTTTGTATCCAGACCTGAAGAGTGAAGGGCTACAGAACACCACTTTCTATTCAAACCCAAGAAAGTAAACCGCACATGAACAGCAGCAGGCACATAACACAAACTACATACCACACCACAGGGCTCTACGCTGCCATTTTTTTAACAAGGAGCATATGTGCTCCTAAGTTGAAAAATGTAGGAGCGCATGAAGAAATCTAGGAGCACAATGACAAATACTAGACATATTCATGACACAAATTGCCAGCAATTACAAAATATAGGGTTAAGGAGCACCAGAAAATGTGATTTTTAAGACAGAGATGTAGCCTACCTTGGGCCTATATGAATTCTAGCTACCTTTGAAGCTCATCTCCTGAAGAAGCTCTCCCTTTTCCTTTCTTTCTTTTCCACTAAATGTTATATGGGGTATTTTTTTCTATGGCACTTCTGCACCCAAACTAAAATTCCAGGTAGCACAGCAAAATATTTAGGAGCATATGCGACCAAAATGGTAGCACGTAGAGCCCTGCACCACACCACACCGCACCACACACCTGTTGCTCTATCAGACAGACTCAGTGAGGTCCTTCAGACAGTCCTAAAAGGTTGACTATAGGCCCGTTAGGTTGAATAAACTCATTTAATAAGGGACTTTCACAGGGTGTCAGCACTGTAGTAAAGGGACCCCCAACAGATGAGACAGTAATCACAGCCAAAGACAACGAGGCCTAATAAGGGACAAGTGGTCAACAAACACAACACAGCTACTGTTTCTCAGCTACCGCATGGTTAAGCAGAGGTGTGGTGGGGATATTTGGTTATTTAGAACCCATCACTGGTACCACTGAACTGACTCAGGACATAATTTCCCACTACAATCTTAGGGGAATAAAAGGTGATATCAAGAACCTAAAAGGCTTCTTCAGTTGTCCCCATAGGAACCCTTTGGATAATCCATATTGGTTACAGGTAAAAACCCTTTTGGGTTCCATGTAGAACCCTTTCCATAGAGGGTTGCACATGTACCACAACCTGGCTCTTAGATGGTGACAAGCAAAGGGAGTCCACGCGTTGGCAGGTAAGGAGTAACAGAAATTGTTATTAAATAACTGACAAAGTATAAAACTATGAAGGAAAACTAACCTGCGAAGTTTGAAAGTAGGCATGTGAGGGGTGTAATGGAGATGCATGGAGGAAGGTAACATGTGTGTAAGTGTGGAAGGGTGCACCAAATAAAATAAAAAAACTTAATCAACCAAATCACAAAACAAAATGGTGCTTGTGGAGAGAGAGAGCCAGGACTGGGCACCAGGAACTTTTATCTCCTAGATGATCCCAAACTCAGGTGCAACTTGTCACCTTAATGATCCAATCAGCCTCACCTGTCCCCAATCTGCAAATAAAAGCACAATGGTTCTACCTGAAACCAAAATGGGTTCTACCTGGAACCAAAAAGTGTTCTCCTTATGGGGAGAGCAGAAGAACTCTTTTGGAACCATTTTTTCTAAGAGTGTAGTGTCAGTGAACATCTATGAAGCAATACATTAATGTCTAACTGTCATGAATACTCAGGGAGAAAAAGGTGTAGATTCAAACGCAGAGCGCGGCAGGGGATTATTTCGCCTTCGCAGAAGGCAGGAATCGTGGTCACAGGCAGGCAATGGTCATACACAGGTAGGCAAACAGGCAGGTGAATCAAAACTAGGACTGAAGGCTATAACTGGTTCTCACAAATGAGCTAGGATAAGGCTTAGTAGAGTCAAAACAAACAATTCCTCACGAAGGCACAAACAGAATGAACTGAACTAAAGAAGGAGCTGATGACACCAGGTGAGAAACAAACACAGGTGAAAACAATGAACAAAAATGAAAGACAGGGCTACATTCAAGAACACGAACACAAAGAAACAACGCTACATTCAAGAACACAACGAAACAGAACACAAGGTAGACTAAGAAAATAAATACAGAACCTTACACTACTGGTTCCTGTACTTACATGCATTTTATTTTTGGAGAAGAGCATCAGTGGTCTCCGTGGTACTGTATTTCTCAGTAGTTGCTGGTATTTCTTTCTCTCTATCTCTCAGCTCACAGAGATGGCGCACAAGGCACTGTAGAGAAGAGCAGACAGTATATATGGCCATGGAAGATACAGTATGATGACTGTCCTCTCAGAGGGCGAAGGTCTGAGAGATTGAGTGAGGGTGAGAAGAGAGAAAGTGTGCGAGAGGGTGCAGTGTTATTATAAAGAAAGGACAAGCAGAAGCCCACACAGACATAAAACACTATCACATAGTCTAATCTGTTTGGGCTCTTCTGCCTTGTCTCCAGACTGGTGATCCTATAAGGACTAAGGCATGGACACTGTGGCACAGATTAAAACACACGGGGCCTATGTTTATGTAGGCTGTGTGACTCAGATACATACATTCAAAAATGATTCTACATTTGATGTCTCTATAACATGACATCGTTAATGAAATTGTGGGTATGCATTGTGTTGTTACCATAATCCGGATAGGCCTATTTTCAAACTGTAATTACTGGTAAATAATAGGCCTAGCTGAAGTAATGCATATGTAAAAACTTTGTATCTGGGGATGATGAAAGACTTGACTAATTCCATGCCATTCATTTGAACCAAGTCACTGGAATGTCTTCAAAGAAAGCATTCCTGGTGTAAATGTTGATACAAGTTGTTATAAACCCTGCGTGGTCCACCTTGAATGACAGAGGAAACTATTGTAACTCTTTATACAACCGTGGCCATCTTCGTGTGAGACAAATACCCGCCCTGCTGCACGTGTCTTATGGCAATACCCCCCCCAGTTACCACAACGATTCTTGCAGCGGATGAATAACAACTAGCATTGTCACGAGGCCACACGGAAGAGACCCGTGCTTCTTCCCTACTCACCCAGCTCTCTCCCCAAGCCTTTCCTTTCCTCATGAGAGAGCCGAGCTAACAGAACGATAATGAGAGAGGGAGGCGGCAGATGCTCGCATGCCTTTACAAACGCCCGCGACCCCGGCGCGCGCAGGATCAGGAGCATTCCTCCGGCTGTCGCACCGAACGGGGGAGGGGAGAAACTTTCCCTTTTGTGATTGCTTTTGTGAGTGGCTCGCAGGCAGCTTCCCCGAAGGTTTTCGGTGAACCCCGGGGCGGCCTGCTTCCACCTGCTAAGCGCTTTTGTCATCAAGATCTCCATCATTTCAATGACAAAGTGCAGTTCTCCCTCCCACAGCTCTCTCCTCTCTCCAGGCTCCCAGTAGTAACTTTGCGGCCCCAGTGGGCTGAATCACTGCACCCCCTCTCCACCCCCTCTCCATCCAAAGAGTGCGCCATATGAGCAGGCCATACTGTTGCCAAAATTAACACAATGGAACATTTTCTGAATTAATATAGGCAGCTTGAAACCCACAACAGAATTTTAGCATAGTATTGCGTCTACAGTTGTGTTAAATGTGAGATAATTATGTAGGGAAGCTATTGGCGAGCTATAGTCTAGGTAATTGCATTATACAAATACATTGCTTTGAGATCTGCATCTGATTATTTTACATATCAACACTGAAACATACATATCTGTGTTTGGCATATAATTCCTGTGTAGCAGAGTTCTTATAACTAACTGTGTGTTCTTGCCCACATAAGACATTTCGGGTTTGAAACTGTTTTGTCGCAGCATCTGCCATCTATGCCCAACATAATGATAACATAGACGTTGTATATATATAGAGAGAGAGTTTAAAGCGTTCCTAACACACATATGCCTAGATACGTGCGTGTACTGACTTTGCATCTGCTTTCGGCAAACATACCGCCTTGATTTAGTGTTTATTCGAATTAAACCCGTTCTTGTTAAAGCTCGCGCTGTGTTTGTCTTCTTTGTGGAGGAAATGTGATTAGCCTGCATTCCCCACTGCAGTAATGATATTAGGGCACTTCAAGCTCGCTCGGGGTTTTCTCAGAGCCGGGTGAGATGGAGAGAATCGAGGCACCGGCCCGTGTCTAACTTTGTTAAACGTTAACGGGGCCTTTTCACCCGGGCTCCCTATAGCTACCTTTCACACAGAGGGGGCATGTCTGTCCTCGTGAGAGAACAGTCTACATTGCTGCTCTTACATTCCCAGGGACCGCCCAAAATAATTTGGCACCAGTTACTTCATTGAAAGTTTGAGCGCTTGTTTTGGATGCTGCGTATAGGACCTTTTTACGCATCTAAAACGTATATCTGGGCCACATTTATGTTGTTCTAATGCCACACTCTACTGTATGTGGGGATCTTATAAAGTAAATTCCAAAATCAACCACATAAATGTGTTCATTATCTGGTATTTGTCTAGTATGTGCTGAATCACTAGGGAGAGGGCTTTATTGATTTGCAGCTCTGCTGAATCAATGTCCATGTGTGTGCATGGGGACAGATGGCGGAGAGAGCTAGCGCATCTCTGATGCTTTTTCCCACGGGTCACTCCAGGAATGTAAATGCAGCTAGGGAACCTCAGTAAATATGCTCTATCCTACTTTACAGAGAGAATAGAAATACATGGTTTTGTCCAATGGGCTAAAATTACCATCGGAATACCTTGGTGCTCCGGGTTAACACATCACATGTAGCTTGGTGGGAATTAATACGTTTGCCACTTGTGTCTAATTGTGCACTGAATGGGGCCAACCGGTGGAGTCTAGAAAATGTTTTGGAGATATTTATCAAAGCAAGGCGCGAGGAAACTGCATTGCATTATTTCTGAATCGCATCGAAAGGGCGTCAATTCTCTGGTAGTGTTTCTATCCGAGGCTCGTGGGGCCTGGACAGATCTAGGACTAATTATGGGTTTGGGTTGTCTGAACCTCGCGCCAGATGGCCCGATGCCTTCTTAAAGCTCCAGTTGCTCGTGTTTGCACTCTGAGTGCGAGTTTGAGGATGATAATTCAGCCGGATCAGGGATGGGAGGTTGTAAAACAGTATTATGCAGGGTATAAAAGCGTCCGCCGGCGTGACCTGCCGTGAGGCACACTCAACTGGAGGGAATCCTTTCAGAAATTTGCCACATGCGCCATGAGGGCGCGCAGAGGTCTTCTCACTCAGTAAAGTGCAAGTCTTGGATCCACAAACATTCACTCTTAAATGTTTCTCTCCACTCTGGTGGCTTGAAAGATACAACGTGAGCCTATGCAACCTTTTGATCACCACGACTTTAGGAACATGAATTTGGAATTCATATTGTATCCACTGTGACCCACTTGAATACCGCATTATATATATTGTGTCCAATGTTCTCCAGTTAGGCTAAATATATGAAACAACCACATATGACATTCACCTCAAAATATATTTAGATTTTTTTATTGCCATAACAGAAGCTCATAACCAGCACGTAAAATTCAAGCAGGGCTATGTTGCGGTGTATCTCATCCCAAGGGAGATTATATGGAACGTTTAAATGCTTGATCATATTTAATGTTGGAATAGAGTGTTAAGATTATGTTTTAGCATAGTCAATCTGACAGTGGCACACTTTTGTGAATTGCAGCTATAACAATATGCGAGTGCTGAGGCAGCCATGGGTCAATTTGGCCATGTTTAAAGTTCTCCCTGAATAAGCAGCCCTTATTGTTGTGGCACACTTTAAAACTACGTCTTTGGGCTGATCCTCCCGGCTTCTGGAATCAAGGCCCCCTCTGTGTTGTGAATGGACACCCTGGAGGCAACGAAGGGGCAGCACTTGATTTAGGGAGGGGTGTAAAGGAGAGGGGAGTGGGGCTGGGGTGACTTTTTGTGTGAGCGGAGGAAAAAGACGCAGTTTGGGTGAGGGGCGGGCTATGAGGGCCAGTCTGTAGACGAGACAGACCGCAGGAGCGCGCGACAGAGCAGAGCGCACAGCAACACAAACGGAGCTACGCCTTTTCTCACCGCTCAGATTACCAGACGCACACTCACACACACAGACCGGGGCTTAAGTGGATGTATGCAACAGATCACAACAGCAAGAAAAATACTGCATTTGAGTTGGTGTGTTTGGTGTAAAATTGGAGCCAAAAGAAAACTCCGACCCGGTTGATTTTGAGTTCTCAAATCTTCATCCTCCAGTCGATTTGCACGACTTTTCACCAAAGATGACTTACTGAAGGGATTTAACATGCTAGACTTTTGAGAGAGCATATTTTTTTTAAACCTTGCTCCTCCGTGGTAGTGTAGCCCCATTCCGGGTGCTGAAGATGGGTGCCAAAATGAACACACCCAAAGGAAATATAGTATTTTCCACTGCGCTATTATTATTTTTGGTTGTAATTATGCAGGCCGTTTCTGGTAAGACTTTGAAATATAAAGTTTATGAAGAGCAAAAAGTGGGCACAGTGATTGCAAGGCTAAAGGAGGACGTGGTGGATGTTCTGTCTAAATTACCGAGTTCACTGTCCTTTCGGTTCCGTGCTATGCAGAGGGGGAGCACTCCATTTCTGTCGGTTCGGGAGGAGGACGGTGAAATCACCATAGGGACCAAGATTGACCGGGAGAAGCTTTGTGAAAAGAACCTAAACTGTTCTATCGAATTTGACGTTGTCACTCTACCCACTGAATACCTCCAGCTGTTCCACGTCGAGGTGGAAGTCTTAGACATAAACGATAACTCGCCACAGTTCTCCCGTGCCATCATCCCCATTGAGATCTCCGAGAGCGCCTCTGTGGGAAACCGCATCCCTCTGGACAGCGCCACCGACCCTGACGTGGGAGATAACTCCCTTTACTCTTACTCTCTGACGCCGAATAACTTTTTCAAAATCGACATAAGGACCAGAACCGACGGTGCCAAATATGCAGAACTGGTGGTGGTGAAAGAGCTGGACAGGGAGGTGCAGTCCAGCTACCAGCTGCAGCTAACGGCCTCGGACAATGGAGTCCCCCCGAAGTCTGGCTCCACTCTGCTCAAGATAAGCATCTCAGACTCCAACGACAACAGTCCGGCTTTTGATGAGCAGGTGTACGTTATTAATCTCCTGGAAAACTCACCACTTGGGACTCTACTGATTGATTTGAACGCCACAGATCCGGATGAGGGCACTAACGGTAAAATAGTTTACTCTTTCAGCAGTCATATCTCTCCCAAAATACTGGAGACGTTTAAAATGAACCCTGAAAATGGCCAAGTCACTCTGATTAAAAAAGTGGACTATGAAACTACGTCATCTTATGAGTTGGACATTCAGGCGCAGGACCTGGGTCCTAACTCCATCCCAGGACTTTGTAAAACCGTAATCAAAGTGGTGGACGTGAACGACAACAAACCGGAGATCAACATTAACCTCATGACTCCCGGTAAGGAGGAAGTGGCCTACATCTCGGAGGGCGCGCCGGTGGACACCTTCATAGCATTGGTGCGCGTGGATGACAGTGACGCAGGGCTCAATGGCGACGTGGTGTGCCGCCTGCACGGCCATGGGCACTTCCGGCTGCAGAAGACCTATGAGAAGAATTACATGATCCTGACCAATGTGTCTCTGGACAGAGAGAAGAGGTCAGAGTACAGTCTAACGGTCATAGCTGAGGACCGCGGCTCTCCAAGCCTTTCCACCATCAAACACTTCACGGTGCAGGTGTTGGATGAAAACGATAATCCGCCCCGCTTTGAGAAGAGTCGCTACGAGGTTTACAAGTCAGAGAACAACTCGCCCGGGGCCTACCTGATGACAGTGGTGGCGTCTGACCCTGACCTGGGCACCAACGGCCAGGTGACCTACACGGTGGTGGACACTCTGGTCCAGGGAAGCCCCATCTCCACCTACGTCACCATCGACCCGTCCAACGGCGCCATCTACGCCCTACGGAGCTTCGACCACGAGGACGTCAGCCGCATCTCCTTCACCATCCAAGCACGGGACGGAGGGAACCCCCCCCTATCCTCCAATGCCACCGTCCTCCTGACCGTGCTAGACGACAACGACAACCCGCCCGTCATCCAGTCCCCGCTCCTACGTAACCACACCGCCGACCTCCTCCTCTGGAGACACGCCTCCGCCGGTCAGCTGGTCACAATTGTCAAGGCCACTGACCGTGACACCGGCATCAACAGTGAGCTGAGCTGCTCCATCGTCGGGGGCAACGAGGAGGGCCTGTTTGTGATGGATGCTCGGAGGTGTGAGCTGCGAACCAACGGCAGTCTGGAGGGGGTTCCCAAGGATGTGCTGGAGATCAGAGTGGAGGTGCAGGATAGAGGCACCACCCGCCTGTCCACCGGGGCCCTGCTCCGCCTCTCCCTCCAGGAGAATATGGACTTCCTACCCCCAGGCCTCCCCACGGGCCCCAGCCATTCCCTCCTGGACCTCTCCCTCATCATCATCATCTCCCTGGGGGCCGTGTGTGCCCTGCTGTTGGTGGTCATGGTGATGTTCGCCACAGCACGCTGCAACAGAGAGAAAAAGGACCCCCACAACTCGTACAACTGCAGGGTGGCTGAGAACACGTACCAGAACCACCCCAAGAAGCCCTCTAGGCAGATCCACAAGGGAGACATCACCCTGGTCCCCACTGTCAATGGAACCCTGCCCATACGGGCACACCCACACTCACCTTCTGCCTCACCCGCCCCAGAGAGGGGCACCATGGGTAGCAGGCAGAGCCACCACAGCCGCCAGTCGCTCAACAGCCTGGTCACCATCTCCTCCAATCACGTCGCAGAGAACTTCGCTCTGGAACTGGCCCACGCCACGCCCCCTGTCGAAGTAAGATGAGAGAGAGCGAAACAATGTCTAAGTTTATGTCCTTAGTACAGTATTAGTAGATGGTTTATGAATATGAATATGTTATCTACTAATGGTAGTCTTGAATCACATAAATGTCTTTGGATTAAAATAGACCCCCATCAACTATGGATCTATAGAATAAAGAAGGACTGTCTTGTCTTGGCCTTGTCTTGTATTATGGTGATATAGAAATTGAACAATGTTTAATATTATGATTTTTGCGTTTTATATTTAATATTCAGTATTTGTTCTGAATTTGTCCCCGATGTTGTGGTATGTTCAGTACCCCATCCCTTATATCCAGTGATCATCTCATGTTTTAGAACATATCACGTCATATCAACATCCATCCACCTCGTGTCCTTGTGCCTGTCTGCTCCCATCAGTATTCATTTATTCATTCATTCCTTTCATTCTTTTTTTTTTACATTTTCTTTTTCGATTGTAGCAAGTCTCACAGCTTCTGTCCATGCTCCATCAGGGCCAGTACCAGCCAAGACCCAGTTTCCGTGGCAACAAATACACCAGGAGCTACAGGTATTAACACCATCTAACTGCACCTTAAAATAAACACACCTGAAGGGAATCAGAATGTACGTGTGCATAACTCAGTAAGGCTCTAAGGCATATCCTACAATGCTTTACATATTCCTAAAAAGCTTTTGGCTGTATTCCCTCGTAGGCCTATATGTGCTTTGTTCTATTTTAGTACTCAACCTTAATAACACTTGATAATTGCATGCAAAAACCTTCGCCACTAGAGAATTCACTGCACTATCGTTTTGATATGCATAAGCCTTGAACCATCCTCCAATGTTGTTTTCTATGAAAGTTGAACCATCATTTCCTCTCTCCGTCTCCAGGTACGCTCTGAACGACATGGACAAGTTTAGTCTGAAGGACAGTGGTCGTGGCGACAGCGAGGCTGGGGACAGTGACTACGAGGCAGGACGAGAGTCTCCCATCGACAGGCTCCTGGGTGAGGCCTTTAATGAGCTATACCCTCATGACGGCCAACACAGACCACATCCACAGCATCCGCATGCAGGTATACACCTTTCAACTCATCACCCCTCTCACCTCACCTCAAAACCCTCACCCTTCAGCCTACAACACTCTCCCCTCTATATATCAGCCTCTTACCCTATACCCTTGTTCTTTACTGAACTATACCAACAATGACTGCATGCAGGTATAACATCCTCACCCTTTTCACCATATCCCTCCTCTCACCCATCTTAGCCTTTACCCTACACTACAGGTCTCCACTGAGCTATGCCCCACCACAACACACATTATCACACCACCTCACCTCTCACCACAACTATCAATCACCCTCATCCCCAACACCTCTGAGAGATCCACTCCCCAGCTGTTTATCAGCACAGTGCCTGGGACTGGATGGGACTGTGGAGGGAGAAAAGAGGCAGAATTATCACCCGTTTCTCTGATGAGAAAAAGCTCTCATCTCCTCCATAACACAATTATTTCAGAGTGCGATCAGGCAGCCAGGCAGTCAGCTGGGCAGTTTGCAGGCAGGCAGAGGTGGTTGGAGTGGGTTTTTCAGCAGCTTTGAAAGGCTGTTTTTGTAAATCAGTCCGGTTCCTCTTTTATTTTTGCCTTTCATCAGCGGGGAAGGCAATATGCTGCCTGCCTACATGGCTGCGGCTGCTGTGTTTCCAATGCTCCCCAATGCACTCTTCCTTCATCAGCCCTAAGATGTATTATAAATGGTCTTTTCATGGTAATGAGAGGGTAATGAAGTCCCTGAATAGCATGAGTGACTAGCCAGCGGTCTGTAATGAAGGCTTTAACTTGGCATATTTGATTTGTATAATTTATTCTTCAGATATTTTTCATTTGAAGATTTAATATTGAATAGACGCAATTTCAAAAGGGAAAAATGCAGGTTTTTAAGCAGATTCTTTTGAAAGAGTAATAGTGGCCATTGATCTGGCCCAGTGAATTGTGTCGATATGTTAATGTTGAAGGTAGTGTGCTCTCTCCTGCTGCGTGATATGCTATCTAATTATCTTAGATTTCCACCCATGTTTGTACCCAGATCACACAACTGTGTTTTAACATGAATGGACAATGTTTGATGTTAAAAGGCTATGAAAGACAATCTTTCATCTCCTCCCTTCAAAACCACTCCCAGTTCTATGCCTACTCATCACCATCTCCCCTCATCAATAGTCTATCAACAAAGAACAGTAATACCCAGAACAATCTATGGTCTGTGTATGTAGAAATGCATGGCCTCCTATGTATTTCATCTCCCTGTGCAGTGCCTTGTGACTCTGTGTCCCTGACCACGTCTCTCTCCCTCTCTCGCTGTAGCGATGAGAATGTGCACTGAGGAGTGTCGTGTCCTGGGTCACTCTGACCAGTGCTGGATGCCTCCCCTGCTGTCCCCAGCCTCCTCTGACTACCGCAGCAACCTCTTCATCCCAGGAGAGGACCCCAGCCAGGCCAGCGATCCCCAGGAGCCGCCCCAGCCCTCCGACCCCGACCACCCTCACGTACAACGCAGCAACCAGAGCTTCTCCACCTTCGGCAAGGACAACCAGGAGGAGGCCGAGGAGGCAGAGGGGGGAGAGGGGGAGGAGGAGGACCTGTGTGGAACCACGTCCCTGTTGTCAGAGATGAGCAGTGTGTTTCAGAGGCTCCTCCCCCCATCGCTGGACTCTTATATCCAGGTCAGCGAGACACAAAAGGCAGGTACAAGTATGGGGGGTGTAGGTGTCCCCATGACAGGGTCACTGGACAGGAGGAGGGGTCATCTGCCAGGTAAGCCCAGTGCTGCCGCCCATCAGCAAGGTGTTGCAGCATGGGCCGCCAATACCCACTTCCAGAACCCCGGCTCTAGCATTGGGCCCTCAGGCCAACCACACCCCCAGAATGGTAGCTACCACACCCTCAAACCCAGCACCAAGCTCAGCCCCCAGAACAACCACCACAACCAGGCCGTCCCTAAAAACAGCCCTCAGAATGGACACGGCCACCACGCCCCCACCCCCAAGAACAGCCCTCTCCTCACTGCCCTGGTCAGCCCCACCCTGGTGGCACCCTTCCTGGCCCCGGCCCCCATCCCTGTTCCCCTCCCGGGTCCATGCGGTAAGTGGCTCCCAGCCATGGAGGAAATCCCAGAGAACTTTGAGGAGGATGAGTTTGACTCGGTGCTGGGGCAGCTGGGACACCTGCAGGGGAAGAGGAGCGACAGCCGGCATGAGCTGATGGACGCCAGCGAGCTGGTGGCTGAGATCAACAAATTGTTACAGGATGTCCGGCAGAGCTAGACAACACTAAATACCCTCCACCTTTGAACTCTGACCTCCAACTTCCTGTCTTCCTGTCAGGAGTCCTGCCATGTCTATGGAGGGGGAGCTGAGGAGTCTGGGTAGGAAAAAAGAAAAGAGAAACCAACGAAAGACATAGACCTGCAATTGTCATTAGAGTTGCATTTCTAACGTATTTGTGTTTTGTGAATGCTAAATATCCAAATAATGTTTGTATTTTCTTGTTTGGTACACAATGTACACAATGTGACTGTATTTATCTTTGTATTTTAAAAATACATTTGTATTCTTATATTTATATAAAGTAAATGTATATAAACTTAATCAATCAGAATTCTATTTTTATATATTGAAGGCATGTTAAATGAAGAAAAAAAGAATCAACATTTTGACATGCAACTGAAAATCTACATATTTAATATTGTCTTTTGTATTGTGAAATGTTTTTTTTTTATGTCACTATTATTATATGTATACATGAATATATTAATTATTGGACAGAAGTCTTTGTGGTGTATTGTGGGAACCTGGGGGGAAACACAAATAAAAGTGAAAAAACACAGAACTAATATGAGTTTGTCTTGATGTTTCATATTTGACTAATGTTGTCATTGTATTAGAAGAAGGAAGTCACAGAGGTTTATTTGCTAAGTTAAATGTTTCCATAGAAGGTTAAGAACCTTCACAGATCTCCAACATTTGGCATACATAATGATATTAGAGGTGTGGGCTTGGTATTGTGTGTGTGTGTGTGTGTGTGTGTGTGTGTGTGTGTGTGTGTGTGTGTGAGAGAGAGAGAGAGTATAATTCTACAAAGAGATGCTGAACTGTTGTTGTCTAGATTTCTATGAGAATAGTTCCATATGAGCTCCCCCTATTGGTCAAAAGAGCTCACTATTGGTCCAATAGCGGTCAGGTCTACTACGGTCAGCGCCAACCTGTATCATTGGGAAGTCCCTACCTTAACCTAATCCTAACCTTAACCCTTACCCTTACCCTAACCTTGACCATAATGCTTACCTAACCTTAACCCTTACATTAACCATTTTAAATGTCAACTTCAATGTGGTAGGGACTTCCCAAGGATCCTGGATAGCTCAGACCTCAGGTCTACTCTAGCACACTGCTCTTGGATGTAACAGTCAGATATTCTCCAATTCAGGTCCTATATATGTATTTGGAAGGAGGCTGTTCATGACAGTATAGTGTTGCCTCCTATTTTCTTCTTGGTCGATGGCTGATGTTACCAGTGCAATGAAAAACATTGGTTCTATCATCACCACTTACTACTGCTACCCAAGATCGTTCTTCGGATGACTTTACCCATCTGAAGGTATTTGGCTCAGTTTGAAACAGAACAGAGCCCCCTGGAGGCCAGATTGGATTATTGCAGGAGTAGGTTCCTCCTCTTCATGAGCAGCAGTGGCAAGCATCTGGAGCTGAATTCACTAGGTGCTCTGTAGTCCAAATAAATCACCGACACTCAACCACGGAGATACCTACAAACCAATAACATCAGTCAGTCAGTATGTAAGTCAGTCAGTCAGTGAGTATGTAAGTCAGTCATTATGTAAGTCAGTCAGTCAGTATGTCAGTCAGTCAATCGTCAGTCAGTCAGTCAGTCAGTCAGTCAGTATGTCAGTCAGTCAGTATGTAAGTCAGTCAGTCAGTCAGTCAATCAGTCGTCAGTCAGTATGTAAGTCAGTCAGTCAGTCAGTCGTCAGTCAGTATGTAAGTCAGTCAGTATGTACGTCAGTCAGTATGTCAGTCAGTCAGTATGTAAGTCAGTCAGTCAGTCGTCAGTCAGTATGTGAGTCAGTCAGTATGTAAGTCAGTCAGTCAGTCAGTATGTAAGTCAGTCAGTCAGTCGTCTGTCAGTATGTAAGTCAGTCAGTTAGTATGTCAGTCAGTCAGCCAGTCAGTCAGTCAGTTAGCATGCCAGTCAGTTAGTCCGTATGTCAGTCAGTTAGTCCGTATGTCAGTCAGTCAGTCAGCATGTCTAAATAAACCAGATGAGGCTAACCATACGATACGTGCAAACATTTGGTGTGTACGTGCACCTTTGTGGGTCTGTATTAGGCTCAGATGTCTCAGTATTTTACCCATTACATATGTCTTACACCTTTCCCACACTGAGCCCATAACCTGGTACTGTCACTCACTCCTTTCCTGCATCGACACTGAGATAGAAGAAACACAATAATCAACATCTCATTGTTTTCTGTGTTCCTACCTTCCTGCATTTGAGCCTTTACACATTAGTCTGTTTCTATCAGCTAGGTTGATAGTGAGATAGCTACCATTAGAGGCTTTTTCTAGTGGTAGAGCAAGTGATAGAGGGAGGGAGAGGTAGCAGGAGAGAACGAGTACATGCTCACGGGAGGGAGCAGGAGGAGAGGTAGTGGGAGATGACAGAGACAATTACAGAGAGAGAAGGAAGGAGAGAGAGAAAGAGGTAGGGATTCAGAGAGAGTGAGAATAGAGAAACAGAGAGGGAGAGAGAGAGGTAGAGAGATGGAGAGAGAGAATGATAGAGAAACACAGAGCGAGAGAGAGAGAGAGAGGGGGGGGCGGGGAGGGATAAAGATAAAGAGGGAGGGAGAGGAAAAGCCAGGGGTTCTTTTTAGGAGAACACAGAGCTGAACACCGGAGTCTGTCGTGAAGAAGGAAGCCAGTGTTTGGCTTTTCATGTCGTCAGCCATTTCTCCTGAATGCTGCTTAACATATCCTCCCTGACTACATCCCCTCCCTCCTCTCTCACCTTCTATCTCCCCCTGCAGACGGCTGTACCCAGCAATAAACCCAGTCTAACAGAACCCTATATTCTCATTTCTACTCAATACTGTCAAGGTCCAGCTGCACTACATGTAGAGAGAGAGTCATAATCTGTGAGGTTTCGTTGCGAATGATCTGTCTTTTCAATGGCATCCACATTTGTATTGATTTTACACAATAACACACTCATGACAGAAACTGACTGATTAAAGTCATGGAGAGAAAACAAGGCCATCTGGTCCATAATCACCAGCCATTTTCAAGGTAACAGTACTTAAAACTTCTTTGGGATAGGGGGCAGCATTTTCACTTTTGGATGAATAGCGTGCCCAGAGTGAACTGCCTCCTACTCAGTCCCAGATGCTAATATATGCATATTATTAGTATTGGATAGAAAACACTGAAGTTTCTAAAACTGTTTGAATGATGTCTGTGAGTATAACAGAACTCATACGGCAGGCAAAAACCAATTTTTCAATTGCTTTTCTACAGGCAATGGAATTCTCCGGTTGGAACATTATTGAACTTTTATGATAAAAACATCCTAAAGATTGATTCTATACTTAGTTTGACAAGTTTCTTCGACCTGTAATATAACTTTTTGAACGTTTCGTCCGACTGGACCAGATCGCGCTTTTGGATTTGTTACCAAACGCCCTAACAAAAGATGCTATTGGACATAAATGGACATAAATGATGGACATTATCGAACAAAACAAGCATTTATTGTGGAAATGCGATTCCTGGGAGTGCATTCTGATGAAGATCATCAAAGGTAAGTGAATATTTATAATGCTATTTATGAATAATGTTGACTACCCAACATGGAGGATATTTCTCTGGCTGGTTCGGGCTCTGAGCGCTGTTCTCAGATTATGCTTTTTCCATAAAGTTCTTTTGAAATCTGACACAGCGGTTGCATTAAGGAGAAGTGTATCTAAAGTTTCATGTATAACACTTGTATTTTCATCAACATTTATTATTTCTGTAAATTGATGTGGCTCTCTGCAAAATCACCGGATGTTTTTGGAACTACTGAACATAACGCGCCAATGTATTCAGAGATTTTTTTATATAAATATGAACTTTATAGAACAAAATATACATGTATTGTCTAACATGAAGTCATATGAGTGTCATCTGATGAAGATCATCAAAGGTTAGTGATTAATTTTATCTCTATTTCAGATTTTTGTGACTCCTCTCTTTGGCTGTAAAAATGGCTGGGTTTTTCTGTGACTTGACTCTGACCTAACATAATCGTTTGTGGTGCTTTTGCCGTAAAGCCTATTTGAAATCGGACACTGTGGTGGGATTAACAAGAAGTGTGTCTTTAAAATGGTGTGAAATACTTCTATGTTCGAGGAATTTTAATTATGGGATTTCTGTTGTTTTGAATTTGGCGCCCTGCACTTTCACTGGCTGTTGTCATTTCGATCCCGTTAGCGGGATCTCAGCCCTAATAACTTTTTAAGGGCAGGCAGGCAGCAAAGTATAAGAAGCAAAAAGTGGTGATTTCATTCTCAAAATAATGTCAGTGATTAGAATAAATTAAATTGTTGTAAAAAATAGGCAATAACATACGATGAACCCCCAAAAATTCTTAGAATAATGAAAAGTACCATTTACTCAATCCAGTCTAGGGGTAACCTACGGTTGAGACAAAATTCTGCATACCCTCACATGAACACTCTCCTCATCAGAGTTTACAGAACACTGGCAAACAAAGACAGGTAGAGCAAGCTAGAGCCCCTTTCTGGGCTAAACCATAGCCACAATTAGCAATGGTGCATAATCACACAATAACAGAACCCATGGGGAAAAAGGATGCTTTCTTCTTTGTGAGCATATACGCACACATCAGCGGGCACGCCTCATAGTAGAGCACGGACATGTATGAGCGGAGCTTCGATATGTGGAAACACAAGACAAACACAAAGTAAGCGCTCAAAATAAATGCACAAGCTGAAGAAATTACAGAGCCATTTAGCAGTTTAGCAGGAGGATATTAGTAGTGGAGAGTTAGCCATGGCATGAATACAAATTAATAACTGTGGGCCTTTTTCCTGGCTTTGGCCTTATCCTAGACAACGTAGTTAAAATAAAAATCAGCTGGATGTCTGCTGTTTATAATTATTACATTCCCAAACATATTCAAAAAAGGACAGATGTTTGGCTAAAAATACTAACAATAACTTAACAATAAATAAATAAATAATAAACTAAATAAATAAATAAACAACTAACAATAAAAAAAGGCAGTTTTACAGAAAACGTATTTATTCTATTGGTCATTTTGAAAACATTTATTTTAGGCTTATGTTTATTTTACAGCAGTTCACACATATTACAACCCGCCAAGTAGCCAAGGAATTCCGGATTATGCATTTGGGGTTGTAAACGTTTATTCTGCAAGATACGAGTAAGAAATATAACGTTGAGCGATGGGAGTCCAATGTACAGGAGGCTAGCCTGCCACCCTCACTCTGTTTGTGTGCGTGTGTGGTAGATACACTCATAGAAAAAAGGGTTCCAAAATAGTTATTTGTGGAAGGATAGGGTTCTCACAAGAACCGTTTTGATCAGAATAACCCTTTTTGGAAGACAATGATTATTTTTAAGGCATAGGGTTCTACCTAGAACCTTTGACATCCTATAAACTATTTTTGGAGAAAGCGTTCTTTGATGATTCTTTGTAAGGCAAGAAGGGTTCTACATAGAACCATATAGAATATTTCCCAGCATGCTGTGTTGCAGGGAGATTTTCTGAATTGTTTGTTTTACTGTATTATCTGTGTTTTTGCATTGATTGGTTGATAAATGTTATGCTACACAAAGATAAATAACACACCATTTTCTAAACTAATCCAACCTGTTAGTAATTGGATTTATTCAATCTTTCCTACAATGGCGAGCATCTTGGTTGAATGCAGGAATGAATGCAGGTTGAGGGTGATACAAAATTCCACTTGTTCATATCCTAACTTTGTCTGGATTCTAATCAGAATTCTACATCTCTTTGCAAGCCAGCATTATGTGACTTGTAGTCCTTATGTGCCTGTAAACTAGTGGTGGGAAACATGGGTTTCTCAATGCTTTGGAGCTTTCACAAAACTGTGCAGAAAAACATTTTATTACTAGGTTCACAATGCACATTAGCGACATCTGGTGGTCAGCAATAAATAGAAGTGTGTGATTATCAGATAGACCTTTTTTTTACTCTGCTGTTTTCATCAAACCTCCCTGGCGCAGCTATAAGTCGTTGGCATTAGTAGCCTATAATCAGTTGGAATACTAGATTTGCATTTTACATCATGCTTCCCTTTTTTGCCTTCAAGTTTACAATTTTCCCATGTCATTATTTAGAATGATAAAGACAAAAGCTTATACTATTCTAAATAAAATAAAATATTTGAAAAACAACGCAGATAGTGTGGTTTCACATAAAATAATTTTCAAAAGTGTGCCTTCGATGAGATTCAACATCATAAAATCCCATACCTGAATGTTCCATAGTTCCCCTTTTCTACCTGCCAAGCTACCAGTCAGGTGAAACTATCTGAACAAAATCCTACCTATATTTGTAAGTACGGTGTCCAGTAGAGAACGGAGTTTGAAAGCAGCTTAGGATCAACGAAAGCACCGGAACCACGGCGAAATCAGTGGAAAGTCACGTTTTGCAGCACACGGTTTGAAAAAGCACGTGCTCAACAGAGCAGAGCTGTTGTGAAGGAAGTTGCCAAGGAAGAGTGTTTGTGTTTATACAGGATCTCCCGCCCCTCACCTACTGCCAATGTGGAGCTATACAGAAACCCTCCGCATTGCTACAAAATTTGGAAGGTGCGCGGCATCGCTGTATGGAGCTAGATTTGGCCTTTGCACGCCTCCGGAGACTCCAGACATCAAACTCTTTGTGTTTCAGTGTAAGTCATTCATTGTCAATGGAGCAGTCTGCAACGTTAAGTTCGGGCTGCCACACTAGGCTGCAGTGCAGTCTGTGTACCACATGCAATCAATCATTTCAACTCGTGCATTGCTTTACCATGCGCTGGAACAAACAGAAGTACCAACACAGACTCCAGCTAGCTAGCTTTTAGCTGGTTGAAAAGCGAAGCCCAAACGCATATGCTTCTAGTGGACATAGCTTCTTACGTAACGTCACTACTGTGAACCAGGAAATTCCTAACACGCCTGTGTTAGGGTATAACTAGGCCCTAAAAGAAAGGCCTTATATATGTAATGTATTGTGATAGATAATGAAATGGTAAAGGATAATAAGCCTGGTGGAACCATTTATAGAGGGTTCTAGGAAGAACCCTCCAAAAGATAAAAACATTTCTCGGTAGAACCCTTCAAAGACTGTTCTAGGAAGAACCTTTAGATTATAAATTTGGTCTTGGTAGAACCCTTTATAGAGGGTTCTAGGCAGAACCCTTCATGAAAGGTTCTAGGTAGAAACATGTACAGGGAGTTCTATGAAGAACCATAGATTACGGGTTCTAGATAGAACCCTTTGCAAAGGGTTCTACCCAACACCAAAATGTTTCCCCTATGGGTACAAACTGAAGAACCCTGTATGGTTCAACTTAGCACCTTTATTTCTAAGAGTGTATACTCCGCGGGCAGTGTTAGCGGTATTAGTCCAGTGTAATCCCCCTGCATGTCTGTCAACACCTTGCTGGATGGTGCTTCCTGGGTTTACTCTATCTGTGGAAACGCCAGAGCATGTGTAGCCAGATGCTGGCCAATATTACGCTGTGTCTGGGTGAGATTTGTGCATGTGCCTGCAGTTATATGGGTGTTTGGTTGGTGGGTCTAACAATTTGGCTGTGCTTCTGTTAGAGGCTACCAAAAAAAGACATAAAGGTAGGACGAATGAGGAAGAGATGAAGATGTCAGGAACCACCTGGAATGAGGTCAAGAAAACCGTAACAGAGCGGAACTAAATAAGTCAAGTAAGTCTGTTAGACTTACTTAGAATATATATATATATATATATATATATATATATATATATATATATATAGCTAAACAGTTAAAGAGGAGTCTATCGTCATTATCCACTGTCATGGAGATGGAAATGGTTAAGTCATTAGTCAGGGTGTCTGGTCTACTACATCACGGGGAGCACTGGGTTGTGTGTGCTTAACACACTCTAATCCATTCTAAACTATTTAACACCTGTTCCAGTGTGTCCTCCACCTACTAATGTACATTTGCTGAGCTAATATTAATCACATCAGCAGCTTTTATTTACAATCAGTCGAAAAATAAATAGTCTCATTCCCCTGCCAAAGAAAAACATAAATGTACATTGGGATTGATTGCTTCATCCGAAACGAAGGGGAGCCGTGCATATTAATCAAGATCTCTGGGTAATTAGACAAGGTGAAACGGTGACGTCTTCCAACATATTCCATATTGCAGCCGGTCGATGAGATGTTTATCATGGAGATTTAAGAGTGTTTGGCTCTCTCTCGTTTGTCTTGTTTAATTAGGGTAAATATGTTAGCGTGGGGTGGGGGATCAGAGCAGGAGATTAATGGGCTGCTAGAATGCCTCTCTCTCTAAGTATTCCACCACAGCCCTGGCTGGCACCTGTGGGCCCACTAATGCCTTCACTCTATTTAAAACTACACGATGCAGCCGCTGTGGAGGCCTATACTTTATTCAGGAGTGTGTGTGTGTGTGTGTGTGTGTGTGTGTGTGTGTGTGTGTGTGTGAGTGTGTTTGTTTGTGTTTGTTTTTGAACTTGCGTGTGTACATTGGGAGTTCACTGCCTTTACAATGGCCATCGAGAATAGCATTTCAGAAATGTTTATGCAATTTATTGTTTGTTTACATGTCATCGTATTCCCTGATTATTTAAATTAGATTGAATGTTGTTGCCATAGTCACCATCCTCTCTGTGCATGTCTTCGTGTGTGTGTGTGCGCGTGCGTGTGTGTGAGTGTGCGTGTGAATGAGAGCAGAACTGCATACAGTAATTGTGCGTTTGTGTTTGTGTTTATCCTTTCATCCACTAGATGGCACTGTTTCTGTTCCCTACATTCAACACCAGTTTACTCGCATTGTGTGTGAATATGAAAACTGTACATCAACAACATAGGTTTTGCATTACCATTGCCAAACAATTCTCTTTTTCCAGCCTCTAGGGATCTGACCTGGAGTTTCCCCCTGTGTAATGTTCGCTGCTTGTACTGTAGATCTCCCCCAATATTACAGGGTGTCTATCTCTCACTCAGTGTAACAAAACTGATTCCTTCTCACTGCCAGAACAGAACAGAGCGTAATGAATCTCTAGTCTCCACTGGCACAGATATTACCCATTCCACCTCCACTGAGCGCCAGGCGGAGAGACACAGACCAAAATCAATTCATTTGAGCAACTGCTTTACCGCAGGAAGAGTTCTGCAAATATTTGATAATGTCAGTTCGCTCATTTCTCAATATCTCTTTGCACCATGAGGCGTTCCTCCTCATCAAAGAGAAAAATAAAGTTAGACGGAGAAGTTGAGAATATGACTCATTTCAGAGCAAAGTTTCCCATGCAATCTACTAATCACCAGAAGACTCTCAGCATCAGATTCAAATTGTGTGTTTGCCTGTAGCTTCCATTGCCTTTTAATGGTTTTGTCAAGATACACTCTCTCTCAAACACACACACGCATGCACATGTACACACAGTGTAACAAATTTGTCAATAACCATAAAAAGTTCTAAATTCATAGGGGTCTGAACCCTGACTGTGTTTCTCTGTGACGCCAGTGACACCAAAAACATAAAGAAAGAACCTTTGACCTCTGTGCCTTATGTACAGTGTGTGTGTGAGTGTGTACGTTGTCTGTTTATTTTTCCATTTGGCTCAGTGATTGCTCCAACTCTCTGCATGCTAGATCAGCCACCTGTGTCTCTGTTTCTATTGGCTGTAACAATCCCTGCTTGCCATGGCCAGAAACATCACATCAATACGGAAATAGAACTGAGAGGAAATGTCATCCTCTTGATAAAGAGCCATATTCGATTTATCCACTGTATTATCACCGGTCCCTCCGACCTCGTTTGACCTGAGTGATAAAGGTCAAAGGTCAAGCAAGGGTCATGGAGAGGTGAATCCGGCTTGATGGGGGATCCATGTTCGACCGGCAACTCTCTCTCATAAAGCCCTATCGATTATGCGTCTCGGTCGGACTCCGCTGTGGCGTGATGGATTTTATTAACAACGGCAGGGGAGAGATCACTGCCCTGCGCTGACCCCCAGTCAAATGGCTCCCATTGATTATTGAGCTGTGGTGGTGGGTGGAGGGAGAGAGAGATGCCAAGGTCACGTAGTCCCCTCACTCTCTTCCCCGGACCATGCTAGTACTTACATAGTCAGGGAAGCAGGGTGGTTACTCACCCCACCACCACCGCCTCCACAAACGCCTAGCCCACCCCAGCCGTGAGTATCCCTGCCCAGCTGACTGACTGGCTGACGTCTCCCCACTCTGAAATCTAAATAAATGGATCCTGATCTATTCATCCTCATGGAGCTAGCCTCTGGTCTTTAACATGTGCTTTCACAGCGCTCTATTAGGGTTGGTTCAGGCAGGCGGCGTCTCGCCTCGGTAACGGCCCTCTCTGTTATCCCACTGTTCTGCTGACGAGGCTAGGCCAGGCCCGGGAGTGTGGCGGGCAGGCTGGCTGCTAACGTATCGCAGGCGGGTGGAATGACCACTGCTTTCCATGGGCTCAATTGGCTTGAGAAATGAGAAGGAAACAGGTTTGCTACACAGATGAGATGCAATGACCTCATAATGTTGACATATCGAGTGTGTTAGCTGCAGAGAGGTAGTGGGTTAGACTAGAGACAGTAGAATCACCCCCCACAGCCAGACTCTGATAGACTAGAGACAGTAGAATCACCCCCCACAGCCAGACTCTGATAGACTAGAGACAGTAGAATCACCCCCACAGCCAGACTCTGATAGACTAGAGACAGTAGAATCACCCCCCACAGCCAGACTCTGATAGACTAGAGACAGTAGAATCACCCCCACAGCCAGACTATGAGCCTTTCTGACTCACCTCTTCCTCCCCATGTAGCCTCCCTCTGACACACACACACACACACACACACACACACACACACACACACACACACACACACACACACACACACACACACACACACACACACACACACACAATGAGGTATATCTCACTCTATCATCCTGTCTTCTAGTTCCACTTGAAACCTGAACCATGTCATAAAACACTCCCGATATGTTCAATGTCTCCGGGACTGTAGCCATATAGATAGATAGAGAGAGAGCATGAAGAGTGATGAGACACACTGTAAGTTCCTTCTCTCCTCTAATTCATTTTCAGACAGAGAGGGTACATATGCAGATAGAGGGAACATACGTCTTTTGTCTAGGGAGATGAATGTCACAACTCACTTTATTAACCGGTTCTGTATTTACACATAAACATTAGAAGCACTTCATTTGGTGCCTGCTAAAATTAAACAGGTTGCCCCTTCATGTGTGGAGAAATAGACAACCACATAACGCATTTTCTAAATCCGCAATGTTCTGCACACGAAGAATCCCCCACGCACTACACTTCCTCTTTCTGTCCGTATTTGAAGCACTAGCAGCTGAGAGGACATGGACATGAAATTATAAATCTAGCGTGACCGAAATGCTACGCATGAATTTTCATAATGATCAATATTTCAAGTGAAGAATCCTTTTTTACTTCCACCCAAGCCCCATTTCAGAGTGCACGCTCTGTGAGTGTTAGACAAATGAAAGCACTTTTTCCACAGCATAATTCTGATGTGTTATCTCCTTCCATTATGTGAACACGTACCACGCTTACGATGCGTGCCGTGAAGGAGGAGAGGAGCCAGAGAGAGAAATAGAAAGAAAATGGAGAGAGAAAATGAAAGAGGGAGAGAGAGAGGAATGAGAATGTGTACTAACTAGAATAATCATCCTCAAGGCAAAGCTAGTTAATATTAAAGTCCATTCATAACCTTTCACAGTGGAAGCCTTTAAATGGATATTAATCTTGCATGAAAGGAGATTTCTGTGATGAATTATGGGGACTTTGTCCAATGACTGCTCGCAATATACAGTTTTGTTCTGGATGTACAAGGCGTTCACAAGGGGACAGCACATGCATTCACACGCATGCACATAAACGCGCATTTAACATACCCATGCATTCACACACATCCATACACCAATACACATAAACAGTTTCTGTGTAGTCTTATCTTTCACACTGATCCAGAAGCCATCCCTCTCCTTCATATTCTACACCGTGCCTTTTTAAGTATTCAGACCCTTTGACTCTTTACACATTTTGTTACGTTACAGCCTTCTGTTAAAGTTGATTAAATAAGGAAACATTCCTCAGCAAACGACACACGATGCCAAATAATGGCAAGGCAAAAAACAGGTTCTTAGAAATGTTTGCCAATGTATTAAAAATAAATGACATAAAAAACATTTTTGCATAATTATTCAGACCCTTTGCAATGAGACTCGAAATTGAGCTCAGGTCCATCCTGTTTCCGTTGATCAACCTTGAGATGTTTCTACAACTTGATTAGAGTCCACCCATGTTAAATTCAATTGATTGGACATGATTTGAAAAGGCTCACACCTGTCTATTTAAGGTCCCACAGTTGACAGTGCATGTCAGATCAAAAACCCAGCCATGAGGCCGAATGGGGGTTGGCCACCCTCTCTGATTTGGTTATTTGTTTGGTCAACGTCTAATCCACCCTCCTGTCTTTTTCAATTGCGGTTTTAGGCTGGGTTTCTGCTTATATAAAAAGGGCTTCATAAAAAACATTATTGTTTACACTTCACTACCTCCTCTCAACTGTAAGAAACATGGATGCATGGAAACATGGATGTTGTCTTGACTAGAATAGATTCCTAGCTAAGAGGCAATCAGTGCACTTGGCTTTCATTGTAATGAGAAATATGTATTGAAAGTTTGTGTTTTGGGCCAGATGCTGTGTCTATAGGATTGGAAGCATTGTTTGTACATGTTGTACTTCCAATTTGTGTGACTGTCCTTGTCTATCAGGGTTTTGTTACTTGTCATGTTTTTTGTGGACCCTAGGCAGAGTAGCTGCTGCTTCTGCAAAAGCTAATGGGGATATAAATAAACAAATACATTTGATTGATTGATTTGTTTGGCTACCCTTCTCTGCTCTTATGTTTGCTGGTTCCCCCCTCTCCTCCTCCTACACCTCGTCCTCCCTCTCTTCTCTCTCTCTCTCCCTGGCCATGTTTCCTAAGCTGTTTGACTTGACCTCTAGCAGTGTTGATTCCTTCCCTTCTTCTCCTCTTAGTGAGAAAAGAGCAACACTGTAGCAACAGTAGAAGTGAGTGTAAAAATATTGGAACAACAGAAGAGGACAAATCATTTGCTTCCAACTCATCTAGTGGTCTTCCTTTGTTGCTGAGGGAAGGTTATTGTCCTCAAATAGACAACAGAGGATTGCATCGCCATTTCCCCTCTAGCTCCCCAGATGTAAGGGCTTAAATGAACTGGACACTTGTAGACCTATGCAGTTTTCACCCGTGTGGACATACGTATTCCTGTGGCTACTACTAGTCTGTCCCACGTCCGCCAGCAATGAAAAACAGAAAGCTTTATCGTGGATAGTGTTCTCTTGTGTAAGGTTCTTCTGTCCACCCACAGACATATTGATATTCTGCTCTGATCTTATTGATTATGCATGTTCACTGTCTGGTCTGGTCTGGGCTGGGCCACTGCCCTCCCGAGGCAACCCTAAACTGGATGGTTAATGGGCCTTTCACCTCCCCATCCCCCACACCCAAAACAGTCTAACCCAACCTCATTGATTCCCACTCATCATATTGTTTAATAACATTGTCTGGCCAGGGCCAAAAGTCTCAAACTCTCATTTTCTTAAATGGAAAGTGTAATCAATATCGTTCTCACTCTCCATGTTTTCCCTCCTCCACACATCACCCTCCTCAACCCCATCCAATCTGTTCCTTATTTATAAGTAACTACTCTGACTCCAAACTGTCTGTTACATTGCACCGGCTCAAGCCCTATGGAGTGGGGCAGCATAAAACTGATGCAGCACTAACTGACGCTCCTGTTCTGCCTGGAGTGGAAGGGTATATTTAACATGTAGCCATTAGCCAACCTCATTGATCTGAACCAATGAGGGAGAAGGGGGCAACCAGCCAACGACTCCCATGTATCTTTCCTCCTTAGTCCTTAGTTTCTTCCTCCTCCACTTCTCCTCCTCCTCCTCCTCCTCCTCCTCCTCCTCCTCCTCCCCCTCTTCTGGATGTATCATCGGATAGCCTGCAGCCACACTAAATTCTGCCCGGCGACTGTAATGACTTGAGAATGAAATGGGGGTCAGGTGCAGGGAGCCACAGTACAGAACATAAAGTGGCTGATCAATAGGAGCGATTGAATTTGCCTGCTCGCATTAAGCACCACATCTAATACGCCCGAGTTCATCGATGACCCTGCCATATCATTTAATTATACTCCAATGTATTACAACCTGCTAAGCTAATTCATTTACATTAAGAAAATCTGTGTTTTCTGCAGTCTCGCTCTCAATTGGGGTTGTAGGCTGGGTTTCTGTATAGCACTTTGTGACAACTGTAATCAACAATCAAAGTTGGGATAGACTACAGCAGCATTATCCTTCCTCATTATCCTTCCTCAATATTCTCTAAACACCACATGGTATATTAAAATACAATATGCTGCTGCTCCTCTTTCTGCGCTAGGCTACACAACACAACCACTTTGAGCCTCGCAGCTAGCGAGCACTAATACTCCTCAAGTTGTAATCAGTTCAGCCTTTGATTATGCTCCCAATCCTATAGACACAGCATCTGGCCCAAAACACAAACATTCAATAAATGTTTCTCATTACAATGAAAGCCAAGTGCATTGATTGCTTCTTAACTAAGAATCTCTTCTAGTCAAGACAGCATCCATCTTGTTTCTTACAGTTGAGAGGAGGTAGTGGAGTGTAGCCTCTTTTGTCTATTCAGGTTATTATGATTGTTCTCGCTTCGCTAATTCAAGCTTCCTTTGTGCCATTAAAGAAGATGGCAAGAATAAATCATTTAAGATGGCGCTGCGGTGGATAGCAGCTGTCTTTCGGGCTCTTGACCAATTCTAAAATTTTGTCTGATCTTAACTTTTTGTGTACATAATATCTCCCCCAGAATTTATATGGCCAAAACCAGCGTCTGGACAGCGATCACTAATCTCGATTTGGATGAAAATGTATACTTCAACAAGTTGGCAGCTTTGGACTTTCTGCTTAATCCGGACCAGGCCTTAATCTTCAAGACTCAAATGAGGGAGCAGCAGCAAAAGCGAGGCAGGAGAGCCGGCACCCTGATGAGACTACGGCAGGGAGCAAATACACCGCCATTGCCCTGTGTTCTATTGGTGAATGTGCAATCACTAGAGAACAAACTGGATGAGCTCCGTTCGAGACTATCCTATCAACGAGACCTGAAAAACTGTAATATCCTATGTTTCTCAGAGTCGTGGCAGAATGAGAACATGGATATAAATCTCGCTGGTTTTTCTACGCCTCAGCCAAGACCGGACGGCAGACTGGGGTAAGATGAAGGGAGGAGGGGTGTGTCTCTTTGTTATCAACAGCTGGTGTGTTATCTCTAATGTTAAGGAAGTCTCAAGTCCACAGATGACCCAATCTCTATTGCACTCCACACTGCCCTCTCCCACCTGGACAAAATAAATTCCTATGTAAGAATGCTGTTCATTGACTACAGCTGAGCATTCAACACCATAGTCCCCTCCAAACTCATCACCAAGCGTAGGACCAGGGACAGAACACGGGCCACGTTCCTCTGTGTCCACATCACTAAGGAATTAACATGGTCCACACACACCGACACAGTCCCCCTCTGGAGGCTGGAAAGATTTGGCATGGGCCCTCAGATCCTCAAAAAGTTTTACAGCTGCACAATTGAGAGCATCTTTACTGGCTGCATCACCGCTTGGCACAGCAACTGCAAGGCGCTACAGAGGGTGGTGAGTACGGCCCAGTACATCACTGGGACCGAGCTCCCTGCCATCTAGGACCTCTATACCAGGTGCTGTCAGAGAAAAGCCCCAAAATTGTCAAAGACTCCAGCCACCCAATCCATAGACTGTTCTCTCTGATACCACATGGCAAATTCTTATTTACAATGACTGCCTACGCCAGCCAAACCCTAACCCAAACAATGCTGGGCCAATTATGCACCGCCCAATCACGGCCGGTTATGATACAGCCTGGAATCGAACCAGGGTCTGTATTGATGCCCCTAGCAATGGACTGCAGTGCGGCGCCTCCTGAAGGTTCGACCACAGGGCAGGGGATTCCAGTCCCTGGTTGACTGGGAGGGCTGTGGACGGGAGGAGAGGTGCTGGGTCCCTGCTAGGGACATCCTACGACCCAACCCTCATCACTGAATGCCACCGCTGGCACCCCAGTCCACCAGGTATGCACCCAGTGTACAAAGTCTGGAACCAAAGGGACCCAACAAGATAGCTAAATAGCTAATCAAATGGCTACCTGCTGCTGCTACTGTCTATTACCTATCCTGTTGCCTATATGTAATTGCACTGTAGCTTCCTCAATTACCTCGTAACCCTGCACATCGAATCGGTACTGGTACTCTCTGTAAATAGCCATGTAATGTTTACTCGTTATTGTTATTCATTATCCACTGTGTATCTAATCCTCATGTCACTATTTTTTTATTTGTTTTATCTTTAACTCTGCAACTCTTGTTGGGAAAGGACCCATCAGTAAGTGTTTCACTGTTAGTTTACACCTGTTGTTTATGAAGCATGTGACATTATTATTATGATTTCTGTATTTAGCATTTGTTATTGATTCTATTTTTGAAGGGGCAGAATGAGTATTATTTGCTCAACTATGAACAAGGCAAGATAGCACAACCACCACCACTATCACCAACACTACCACCACCACTCCCATCACCAACACTACAACCACCACCACCCCCCACCGCATCAACCCCCCACAACATCCGTAACAACCTTGATCTGCTCTGTATGGCTCCATGCTATTCAGACCTTCTAGTCCATAGTTACTCATCTAAACGGGGCCCGTATTCATAAAGCATCTTACAGTAGGTTCCCCCTGTCCATATAATCGTATTCCTGACTTTTCCTAACTTTTACTTGTGAAGATCATCCACTGCCCCCATCCATTACAATATGTCCATAGACCACACAATGGGAGTGGGGTATACTTTATTAAACTAATAAGGGGAGAAGGTACAGTATGCTACCTGGTGGCAGACCATAATTATTGATTTTGCACTTCCTTCACTGGCATTATCTAAGCACCTACCTTGGAGAGCCGTTTGGATGGGCGGGAAATAAATCCTTGATATTGTTAAGCATTATCAGGGCTTAATGCTTTACACGTTTCCTCGCCCTAATAGAATAGCCTCCTCAATCCCCTATGATAAATCCTGGCACATTTTGACCCTCCCCTCCTCTTCCTTTCTTCCCTCCCTCCTCCCTCCTCCCTTCTCTGGCAGTAAACTGCTACAGTAGTGATTAATGAATGCTACTGCAGAGACTAACATCCCACTGGGTTCACAATGTCATTTCAACGTGGATCATTTTGTATTATTAGTTTGAGACGCTGATCAATGAGATTACAACCTATGTTCATCCACTCAAAAAGGCAGCCAAAAGTGAGTTGAATTTCCAATGTCTTGTCGCTGTGATTTCGACCATATAAAAGCACAACAATTTACAATGGAAAAACTGTCTGATATTTCTAGTTTAGTTTCAACTATTTAAAAGCACAGCAACGTTCAAATGGAAATACAATGTTAGATATTTTGTGCATTTACACAACATATTAATTTGTATATCACTGTGATTAATCTAATAGCAGAACCAAAAAACCTGTATTGCAGTTGAGATTAAAGAATATTACTACATCAAATCAAATGACATTTTAAATGCACTTTAAATCAAGTTTGATTTGATTTAGTCCTGTTCTTTAAC
Organism: Oncorhynchus mykiss; assembly: GCF_057628025.1. Classification (NCBI taxonomy): domain Eukaryota; kingdom Metazoa; phylum Chordata; class Actinopteri; order Salmoniformes; family Salmonidae; genus Oncorhynchus; species Oncorhynchus mykiss. The sequence goes on from NC_143035.1 coordinate 12,123,970, forward strand.
TTATATTTTTGGTTGAGATGAAGATGTGAATCCAACATATCAATTGTTAATTTGTAGAAGACAGACTAAGTTGGTGGCACAGATGGAACTTATCCAAACAGAAGATACATCCTTCAAATGTTGATATTTGGTTGTGTTGACAACCAATCACAATTCAATATAAATAAATGAAAATGTAAATGTACGACCGACGCCGGACAGGAGAAGCAGGTACGTGGAGTCAAACATTTAATAGGGAACGGACATGGAACGAAACAGGAACAGTGTCAGCACACGGGTAACACAGACATATGACAAACACTGCATCAGTGGGGAACAGAGCTGGGGAACTGACAAATATATGGGAGGTAATAAACAGCTGATTGAGTGAGTCCAGGTGAGTCCAATATCGCTGATGCGCGTGACGAGGGAAGGCAGGTGTGCGTAAATGATGGTGGCAGGAGTGCGTAATGCAGGGCATCCTGGCGCCCTCGAGCGCCAGGGGGGGGCAGAGCAGGAGCAGACGTGACAATACCCACCCTCTAGGGGCGCTACCAAGGCCGTCCCAACTGGGCGAGCCGGCCGAGACATGGGCGCTGGGCAAGCTGCCTTGGGGTAAATTCCCCACAAATCAGCAGGAGCGTGGGAGCCTGTCTAGTCGGCTGAGGCATGAACGCCTGTCGATCACGCTGCGGCGTGGAAGCCCGATGATCCGGCGGAGCATGACATGGGATGGTAACCTGCCGAGCCAACCGAGGCAAGAAAACCTCTCGAGCCAGCTAGGACGTGGAAACCCGATGAGCTGGCTTAGGCACCCCCGGTTCTATCGGTGGCGGAATCCACCCTGACGTCACCAACAAAACAAGAAAACTCCTGGGCCGGCTGGGCAAACAAGACCTGACAATCCGGCTGAGGCCTGACATGGGATGGGCGCCTTCCGAGCCAACCGGGGCAAGGAAACCTCTCGAGCCAGCTAGGGTGTGGAAGCCCGACGAGCTGGCTAGGCACCCCCGTTCCATCGGCGGTGACCCAGGACCGACGTCACCACCAACCGGAACGCCAGTACATCACGATGCTTCGGGATTCTGTAAGGAGTGACACCGAACAGGAGAAGCAGGTACGGGGAGTCAAACATTTAATAGGGAACACGACAGGAACAGCGTCAGCACACGGGTAAACAAGGACATATGACAAACATCAATCCCGAAGCAGGGAACAGAGCTAGGGAACAGACAGATATAGGGAAGGCAATAACACAAGTAATAGAGCTCAGCTGAGTCCAATGAGCGCAGATGCGCGTGACGAGGAAAGGCAGGTGTGCGTACTGATGGTGGCTTGATTGTGTAATCCTGGAGAGCCTGGCGCCCTCGAGTGCCAGGGGAGGAAGAGCGGGAACAGGCGTGACAGTAAAATTAACCAGTGCTAAAAACCCTAGGACTATTGTACTATCTATTTTTAGTTGATTTCTGGGTTGAATTGATGTAATAGCTGTTGAATACTTTCAAGTGCTATATATGCCTAAATAGCATCACTGATGATAAATGATTGATAACGTATGGTCACATTTTATTTACTCTGTTAAACCTACCCTTTGGAATGACCTTGAAAGCAACAGAGAATCTATTTCATGTTTAAGTGAAGCTCTCTCAACAATCATTCTCACGATAGCACATTGGTAATTCTCAGTGACAAATAGCATAGCTAAGCAGCGCATGGTTAAAACCCTGGATGGGAGATCGAAAAGGATAGCTGTAGATAGATACATTCTCCAGTAGGAGGTGCTGTTCAACCTATTTTTATATACGTCACGTCGCAATGTGTTAACAAATTACATTGAAACAATGCTGATTCAACCAAATTGTGCCAAGTGGGATAGTACAGAGGTCTAGAGAGAGAAAGGAAACTCCTCACAGCTTTGGAGAGACTTTCTCAGACAATCTTCCACTCCTCGTGAGAAAAATCTACAGTACCCTGGATTATGACTCTGGGCTTTGGACTGTAAGCACTTTTCAAAATGGATACCCATCCTCCCTATGGTTATGGCTCTCCATAAAGTCCTACTTGAGCAGAAGGGGGTGGTGGGGGCTAACTTTCATTTGCCTCAAAATGCAATGGATTGGTCGTTGGTCTCTCATAACACAATGAAAAAGTGCTGAGCCTAGGGTTGAATGTGAAAGGGGAACATCTGGGATGCTATTTTCTCCTGTACTAATGTGCTGGTCTCTTCACAGTTGAACCATAATGCTCCAGCCCAGGTCTATTACAGTGCTGCAGTACTGTGTCATAGGCCTACATGTGGCGCAGCGGTCTAAGGCACTGCATCTCAGTGCAAGAGGTGTCACTACAGTCCCTGGTTCGAAGCCAGGCTGTATCACATCTGTCTGTGATTGGCAGTCCCATAAGGCAGTGTACAATTGGCCCAGCATTGGCCAATTGTAAATAGGATTTTTTTCTTAACTGATTTGCCTAGTATATATAAATGAACTGTGATTTGGTGATCAATGCTGCAGCAGATTTATGGTTAGAATTGGGGCTGGTTTTTCTGCTAGAGAACGACCAGTAAAGTGGACAATACAGGGCTATTTGTCAATGTGAGGATGTCAGGCTATTACAGTAATCACAGAACGTTTCTGTCACGTTTTACTTTGGGAAACTAAGCTGCACTGACAACCACATCCAGAACAGTTCTTTGAACCGTAGTAACTTCAGGCTGTGGGGACGATTCAGTGAGTCTTCGTCAAATTAGAGAGCAACGAGGCGTGAAAGGAGACTTGCATTTGACAATTCAATAAGCAGTAGCGGTGCGTGGGTAAAATCATAGAGGAAGCCAAGCCAGAAAAAAAACCATATTACAAGCTATGTGTTGTGATAATTGTGTTGTTTGCTCTATAACGTGTTAGTTCATATGCCTTGCGACCATATTATACAGTGTATTTGGGAAGTATTCAGACCACTTGACTTTTTCAAAATTTTGTTACGTTACAACCTTATTCTAAAATTGATCAAACCATTTTTTCCCTCATCAATCTACACATAATACCCCATAATGACAAAGCAAAACAGGTTTTAGACATTTTGCAAATCTATAATAAAAAAAAACTTAAATATCACATTTGCATAAGTATTCAGACCCTTTACTCAGTACTTTATTGAAGCACCTTTGGCAGCAATTGCAGTCTCGAGTCTTCTAGGGTATAACGCTACAAGCTTGCTTTTGGGAAATTTATCTTATTCCTCTCTGCAGATGGGACATTGGCGAGACTGGACAGACTGGACATTGGCGAGTAGTATACTCGGGAGAGGTGGGCGGTGTGCCCGTCTACGGAGCCTGACCAGAAGAACGCTCCGTCTACCAATTCTGCTGCGCCGTTGTTTTTAGGTTGCCTGCTGGGATCAGATCCATTGTCCTGGGTGGTGGACCAAACAATGGATTCGCTTTGGGGAAGTCGTATTCCTGGTCATAATGTTGGTAAGTTGACTTTGCTCTTATATCCAATAGTTCCTCTCAGCTGCATGTAATAAGACTTAAGATTTCCTGGGGTAACAGTGTAAGAAATAATACATAAAAAAAAACAAAATACTGCATAGTTTCCTAAGAATGCGAAGCGAGCCGGCCATCTCGGTCGGCGCCGGAAGTTCACAAATGAACAAGGGACGATTTTAGCTACCTACACAATGAGATGCAACAATTCAAGTTCTTTCTGTCGATGATGTATGCTCTCGATGCATTGTGTTTGGAAAAAAGCTAAATCCAAGTTGCTTCCTGTGACACTTTTTTTTGATGCGCCAGGACCATCCACAGTTGAGCTCGCTCAGTGTCAGGTGGAAACAGCGGACCAAAGCGCAGCGTGGTGAGCGCACATACTTCTTTATTATAAGATGTCGCCAACAAAACAATAAACAGCAAACCGAAACCGTGACGACAACGTACTGCTCACAGGCAACTCTACATGGACAACTACCCACAAATACAGGTGGGAAACAGGCTACCTAAGTATGATTCCCAATCAGAGACAACGATTGACAGCTGCCTCTGATTGAGAACCACACCCGGCCAAACACACAGAAATACAAATCATAGAAAAAGGGACATAGAATGCCCAACCAAATCAAACCCTGACCAAACCAAAATAGAGACATGTAAAGTTCTCTACGGTCAGGGCGTGACAGGGAGGCCAAATGCTTGCTGGCTTTCCTCACATTCAATGCTACGAGCGGCAACAATGTCATTCTCATTTGGACCAGACAGTATCAGATAGATGGCCTAGACATACAGAGAAAGAGGGGCGCTTTTTCGCTCAATTGTATGCTTTCAGCGGTGAGATACATCCAGCCTCTTGCAAATGAAGGAAAATTATGAAACACAGAGAGATGAAAGATCAATTATGTCCTGTATTTTTTTTATTGGTAACAGTTTTGGGGAAGCCTGGCTTCCCTTGGCATCCATGAATACACGCCACTGGCAATAAGTTCATATGGTCAGTAAGTTCAATCCTAAACCAGAATGCTTGGCAGAGGGAAGTAAAACCACCCTCATAGTGTTCTACTTTCATCAGTCAATGAATGACAGCTGCTAGATTCTCTCCCACATTACATAACTCAAGTTCATTCTCTCAACTGATCCCGTTACCATGGAAACACCCCGCCTATCTTCACCTTGACGCTTCACTCTTCTTTTGTACACCTGTCACTCAGATGCACCTGTCCATCACTCACCTCCAGGTTATTCAGTAGACCTGTGGTTCAGGCAGAAGCCACCATCTGTAGAGAGATGGATCTGATGATTATTTCTGTTTATCACACACACACACACATACGGACATGTTGATAAGATATAGAAGAGCATGTTTAGGGAAAGGAAAGGAATGATCAATGGAAACACGAATAAATATTATTTAAGCTCATACTGACCCATGATACCTTGTGTCTGTGTCTGTTTCTACAGTATGCATGGATGTACGACTGTTGTAACAATACACTGTTTCTTTCTTCTAAGCCCTGCAAATGAACGGGAATACCTGACTAAGGAAAGGCATCATTACTATTCCGGGCACATCCGTTGACAAACAGCCATCTCCAAAAACCCTGGCGCATAATAAGATGTGAAATATAATAAGCAGAGATGGCGCGAGGCAATTTCAAAATCCATTTTTATTCTCTCTTTCGCTCTCCCTCCTTCTCTCTCCTCTCTCGCTCATTCTCTTTTTGTCACTTTATCTCTCTCTCTATCTCTCTCTCTCTCTCTCTCTCTCTCTCTCTCCTACTGGTCTTTCTCTCCCTCCTTTTCATCATATTTTTGTTTTATCCATCCAAACGTAGTTTCCATCAGATGGGTGTCCCTCGGCTCCTCAACGATCATTCAGAATACTGACATCTATGATTAGTTCTCTTTTCACGCTCACCCAACTGACAATATCAAAATAAAGGAAAGGCAATTTGTGATTTTCCAAGAATATTGGATACATTCTTTTTACCCCCTTAGATTACAGAGAATGATATCATATTCTAATTGATAGACAACGATCTTTCAAATGAAAGACTTCTCACTTTTTTGAAGTTTGGTATAACAAAGGAGAGAGAAAAATGGTGGCATCGTCAATACTAAGGTTGTAACTTTTTTCAGGAGTGTGAGTAGAGGGAGATATTTCCATATTAGATATTAGTAGTTGGAGGGTCCCATGTTGATTCAGCGTGTGGGGGCACGCCATGATTAGGAGGAAGAGGAGAGGAGTACACCCACACTGCCCCACTCTGAGAGAGAGACACTAGGGGTAATTGACTTGCATTTGCGTGAGTGAGTGTGTATGTGTGTACGAGACTGTGTTTGTGTGTATGAGAGAGGGTGAAAGTGAAAGATATAGAGGGACTGTGTGTGTGTGTGTGTATGTAGTACTTGTGATTGATGTGTTGAACTCAAAGACTTTGAGTCTACAGCATCAGATTTTGTAGTATGTCGTTAGACACCAAATTAACTCATGTCTTACTACCCTTAGGCACAGGTAAGTACCGGTTTTGGCGTCCAAGTCTGAATTCATCCAAAACTACTACCTGTGTAATTTGCTTGGTATCACTCCTAAATCAAGTTAACCACACCGCCCACAGTTGTCTTCTAGTGAACACAGACAATTTGATGATAAGCCTACTGTGAACTCAGATGATTGGTCTACAGTTTCATTATGGATGGCCAGTAGAACACTGTTGTGTCGGCTCCTTGTCCCCCAGGGGCCCTCCTGATGCCAGCTCCCAGCTGCTGGGGTATTATGTCTTATAAAAATGGATGTGCTCTCAAATAACGCACAGGAGGGGTACAGGGGGGCGGCACGGGGACAGACGGGGGCGGCCGAATCGTGTTACCACCCTGTTATCGACCGCTGCAGGCCGAGCTGGCCAAGCTCATCTTCCAGAGGTAGACACAACATTAATAAAGCGTTTGCAGAACCATTCCTCCTAGATTAGGATCTGTGTGCTGGAAAACGAGAGGAATGGATTTCCAGTATATTGGTGAATATATTCCTTATCTGCAAGGCGTTACAATCCGGGAAAATAGCTTTCCATCATAATGTCTTCTCATTCCCGTTTTGTAGAATAAGCACAGACGCAGGATCTCAAAATATTTGTTAACAGTCCACTGGAAGAGAAGAACTTCAGATGGAAGCAGGGGTTAAAGTTCTCCATCACTGCGTAATGTGCATACTGGAAAGGTTATTTTTGAGATGTGCAATAAAAATCTTGGGCAGATAGTTTGGCAATGACATAGCCTGATACAGACAGAAGCATGTCTGTTCTACGAAATATATTCCCAAATATATGTATCATCAAATATTGGATTTTCTCTGTTATGCTCGGTGCACTGAACGGACATGCACGATTGTTGATGACACTCTGATGTTCAGATGAAAGGAATGCGTACTACAGCAGAGCTCAACTCAGACAGCGGTAGGCTACTGTAGCCGCTGACAAAGTTATTCAAAGCCTATACTTTATCACTCGGGTTGTACATTTCCAGTGCTACTCCCCCCCCCCCCCCCCCCCCATGTAATGTTGTCATTAAAACAAAATCAGACAATCCCAAGGTGGAATAGTTTACCTATTTAAATTGTCGGCTTGTTGTTGTGTGTTCTATGCTAAATAAATATTCATCTTGAGGAGCATTCAAGTTGCGAGAGCCATAGGAGGGAAACATGCATTCTGACAAGCAGTCAATGCACAACAATTGTGAATACAATCTTGGGAAAACACTTTTGAAAGTAGTTTTGGCCTTTGTTAATAAAAAAAAGAGGGGGATCCCAGTTTTACATTGCTACCACATTTATTTCTCTACTCCTTCAATTGCGCATGTCATCTTTCTACAAATGCAGTTTTACAACCGGAGTTCAACTGTGGTTTAGGCACAGCTGCTCAAAAGAGCTCTTAAAGGGGCAATGTCGTCTTAAAAGGGCAATGACATACTTTGCAATAGAAACAAATGATGTATATTTTCATACATATAATTCATATTAATAATAATAACAATCAGGATGTTGTGTCAAATGTGGTAAATGCAGATGGACAAACCCCATGCTTGAGCCCATGTACATTTTATAGCCACTATGCTTCATCAGTTGGGCTACAGATGATAATGCATATTACTAATTGGAGATCTGCATAGGCTATATGCATGCACGGTCCAAAATGTTCAAATAATTTAAACATCATTTTTACCAATATGTTATTGGGCCCATTTCTGTGAAGTGGAAATTATATTTTAGATGGTGTTAGCATAATTTTATTTTCTTAAATTTTGGTGGAGAATAGATATGTAAAAAGTCATCAGAACTGAGTTTCTCAGGCCTTCTGCATAAAAATTATTTCGGACCCCACAACGAAGGGGACGTGAATTGGTCAAACTCTCAGTTTAATACATGTACAAAATGATCCTCTTTCCCTAAAAGCATGATGGTCATGACTTTCTTACATGAAAGGGGAGGTTAACTTGGCCCCAGACAATTGATCGGAGCTCGACTTAAATTTCAGTCATGGGATTTTTTTGTTGCTTTAATGTCATGTTGACAGAGGCGTTGCCTTCTTCAAACATATTCTTTCAAGCACCAAACGCCCCAGTAGCACACACAACTGAATCTGGAAAAGCCAAAAGGAAAAAGGAAACAAATAGAATTTCCCATATTTGTTTAGTTTTATCCACTTCTAATCTACCCTTGGGGCTGGTTTTAGTTGTGGATGAGAAAGCCTGCTATGATATTTAATAAAGCCATATCCCCACGTGGGCCTGCAGATATAGTCCAGTGAAATCAGAGGCTTAAGTAAAATACCCAGGTCTAATCATATGTTTCTCTACTGTAAACATCGATCCCACTTGTCTAACACTTCTCTAAAAGCAAGAGCTTTTACGTTTGGTGTTGTTTTTGATGTTACAAAAGAGTGGTTCAAAGGTAAGTGAATTGCATTGATCCCTCAGGGCCCAAGAGAGAGGTAAAAGAGAGAGAGAGAGAGAAGGAGCCATAACCTTACTCTTTTTATATAATCTTACTCTTTTTTTACTGGAAGTGGGAGTGGAGTGGACTGAAGTGTACCGTAACAAAGCGAGGGGTGGGAGTGATGAGAGAAGAAGAGGAGAAAGGAGAGGAGTGCCCTTAAGCACATGGCAGAGCTTGTTCTTTCAGTTTTTATTTAAAGCATGAGTCCGCCCCTATACCGCCCCACTTCTTGTGGAGTGTTTTCACTTTGAAAAAAAAACAAGGGGGTTGAGCCCTGAGTCGCCTTGAGCTGGCCTTCTGGGCAAGGTGTTTCCCTTTGCACGAATCCCACTTACTCTAACGACCCTGCTGCCTGCTGCCCCGGAGCTGAGCTGGAAAGGAAGTGAAAGTCACTTACAAGCTAAAGTTACAGCCACCAGAAACAAACAGAGCAGATGAAGCAAACAAGCTAGCTGGCTAGCTAACTAACAAACTATTTTGCAGATACCTTCAGTGTCCTGGTAGTGGGGACAACATAAACAAGCATCATTCTCGGTTCTGTGATCTGAATCAACTCGACCCCAAAAGGGAAAAAGAAGCAAGAAAAAGACTACCAATGACGAATCCAGAAACTGGATCAAATTGGAATCAATTTTGAAAGGTGGAAAAGTGACGTCGAAATGGCCACCAGTCTCAAGGACTGGTAGGTCAGGGACAGTACGTTATTTATAATGAGGGACACCTGAAGACAATCTGAGGTCTATATGCACTTGTAACTTTTTTTCACTTTCTTTTATTCATTTTAATTCCATGATATTGTTGTTACAAAATAGATTTGAATGGACTGTGATTAGGGCATGGGAATATAAGAGCATTGCTCTGCTAAATTAACAAACTAGGCATGCATAGCTCACCTTATGATCCTCAAACCAAAGACTGGCCAAACTCTTTTGTTTCATTATTATTTAATTCTAAGTAATACTTTTTTATTTAATTTCATTTTTTACAACCTAAATGCAACATTTGTAGGCATACTGTTGAAGTGCTAAGTGCTCCTGCCGGTCTGTAGCATGTCACATGGTTCACAATTTATTTCTTAAATGGCAGGCCTTGAAATAATAATAATGTAGCCTAAATAGTTCATTTTTGTTCCTTCTTAGGCTACATGGCTTGATCCTGACTGATCTAGAGTTAGGATGTTATTTAATAGCCTGTTGAAATGTCAAAAGTCAATTGATAGTGACAGAATCACACATTACTCCCCAAGCAAAGTAAATTTTTGGTCTCCTCAGCTATAGAAGACTTCTTAGGGACAGAGGGCAGTATTCAGAAGTTTGGATGAATGAGGTGCACAAAGTAAACTGCCTGTTACTCAGGCCCAGAAGCTAGGATATGCATTTAATTGGTAGTATTGGATAGAAAACACTATCCAAAACTGTTAAAATAATGTCTGTGAGTACAACAGAACTGATATGGCAGGCGAAAACCCGAGGACAATCCATCCAGAATTATTTTTTTTCCTGCTCACCCCTGATTACTATGACTGTCAATGGGAATATAAAATAAATACCTCACACATTACAGTTCCTAGAGCTTCCACTAGATGTCAACAGTCTTTAGAAAGAGGTTCAGGCTTGTTTTTTGAAAAAAATTAGCTAGAATTTGTCGTTTTTGTAAGTGGTTTCCATTTTGGCTGTAGCGTATTTAGAGCATTCCGGTGAGTGCGTGTACTTTGTTATTTATCTTCTATAATGACAATACTATTCTCTGTCTTAAATTTGATCAATTATTTACATTTTAGGGTACCTGAGGTTTGATTAGAAATGTTTGAGTTGTTTGGAGAAGTTTATTGGTAAGTTACGGGATTCATTTGTATGCATTTTGAACGAGGGAAACCGGTGGATTACTGAGTCAGGTGCACCAATGAAACATACTTTTTTGGGGATATAAAGAAGGACTTTATTGAACAAAAGGACAATTTCTTATGTAGCTAGGTAAGGTTCAAAGGTAAGTGATTTATTTTATCGCTATTTCTGACTTTCGTGACGCCTCTGCCTGGTTGGAAATATATGTAATGCTTTTGTGTGTGGGGCACTGTTCTCAGATAATCGCATGGTGTGCTTTCGCCGCAAAGCCTTTTTGAAATCTGACAAAGTGGATGGATTAACAAGAAGTTAAGCTTTTAAATGATGTATGACACTTGTATTTTCGTGAATGTTTAATATTACGATTTCTGTCATTTGAATTTCGCGCTCTGCAATTGGGATCCGAGCCGTAAGAAGATTTATAGCGCAGCCTCTGAATGTCATAGAGACAAACCAAAGATATCCTAAATGCATCGGAGTCACTGGTGTACCAGACACCCTTGCAACCCCCGCAGGGCATTGATGTCTATTTGATTTAATTTAATAAATCATTTTGACAGTAACCCTATAAAAAGTAATTCATAAACCTTTTAAGTATTTAGGTATTTAAAAGTGTATATCAGACTGAGAGACTTATGCATCTTAGGTAGTTCTGTATGAGTTTTAATTTGGAAAACAATCTCTCCGCAGAAGCGACAGTTACAGGGATGGTAAAAACAGCTTGATTACCATAGAAACATCAGGGAAACTGGGCAGAAGGGAGTTGTGCTTCGAATACAGCATTTCTGCAAAATCTTTAAAATAAGCCTCTCATTCTCCTTACTAATGACTCTTGATTTGGATATTTTCATGTCTGGGAATAATTTGGGATTAAATGTGTTAATTGACGACCTCAACAGGTTACAGAAAAATATGAATATGTATAGGTAGCCCTGGGACAGGTCGTCTGGATACTGGACAGTCAATAAATTGGCAGATGCAAACAGATTATCACATTTGTAGCTTGAAAAAAATACGGTTTGCGATTTCGTTCATACTGGTGAACCGCCGTTTAAGTTGTGAGGTTGCAAATATCAACAGTCCCTTATCTCTGGCATATATTGGCATGCATCGTTCAAGACTATGTTTAACCCTTGTGTGGTGTTCGGATCTGTAGAACCAATTTTCTAAAATAAAAATTATATGTCTTGACGTTACTATCATTAATGTGTTTGACTGTTATTTTATCAAATCAATTAACTATGTTTAATTATTACGATGATGAAATAAATCATGGAACACTTAAATCATTAGTAATCTTGGGGCACCACGGGAAAATGTATTTCACAAGTTACTATCTCCCTACTAAATATCTTTTACATCAGTCACAGACAATTCATTAATTGTTATTTACCTCATCAGTCTCATTCTGAACGTCATAATATCCTATAAATCTGCACAAACCCTAGTCTCCATGATGAATGAGCTTACACAAATTGGCATAATTATTTATTTACTAACTAACTAAATAATCACAGAATTACATTAACACACACAGGATAGATTATACATTGATTACTACATAATGCAATGAAAGGTCCCTAGGGACTAACCCGATATGACGGCTTGTTACACTGAAATGAAATGGGGGGGGGGAGAAAGAATGGGAAGAGGAGAGACAAAGGAATTCAACTATCGTACATTCTGTTGAATAATATGCTCATCGTAAATGTGGATATTTTACACCCTAACAACAGCTCATTTGGATTTAGAAATGCAAAGTACATATTTACGCTTGTATGTCTTTGTCATCTCTCTCTGGTGAAATCACTCGATCAGTCGATGGAGAGTAGTTCATCAGAAAATCTCTGGTTGTGTAAGTCTCTGGTTGTCCACCAGAGGTCACAATGTACTTAGCAGTCATAGCTTCTTGGTCTCGGAGTGTCTGTGAGAACGAATCTTCCAGAGGTGTACCCAGCGGTGTTCAGCGGGCCTTGTCCTTCACTCAGTTTGTTTAGAATAGATACCCTAGTGCAGGGGTGGGCAACTCCAGTCCTCGAGGACCTGATTGGAGTCACAATTTTTCTCCATTCCTAGCAAACACAGCTGATTAATCAAATTGCATTCTAAACTGAAGATTACCATTCGGTGATTATTGGAGTCAGGTGTGTTAGCTGGGGCTGGGGCATAACTGTGACACCAATTAGGCCCTTGAGGACTGGAATTGCCCACCCCTGCCCTAGAGATACTTATAGTGGTGATCTAGGCACTTATAGTGGTGATCTACAATCTAGGCAGTTTAGTCATCTCAACTTGCTCAATTTCCACTTTTATTTATTACAAGATTTAGTTGAGGTTTAGGGTTTAGTGAATGTTTTGTTCCAAATACAAATACAATTGAAGTCGGACGTTTACATACACCTAGGCTGGAGTCCTTAAAACTAATTTTTCAACCACTGCACAAATTTCTTGTTAACATACTCAGCCAAGACCTCGTAAAAAAATTGTAGACCTCCACAAGTCTGGTTCATCCTATGGAGGAATTTGCAAACGCCTGAAGGTGCCACGTACACCTGTACAAACAATAGGACACAAATATAAACACCATGGGACCACGCAGCCAGGAAGGAGACGTGTTCTGTGTCCTAGAGATGGGCCGAAATGGGCCAAAATGTGCAAATCGATCCCAGAACAACAGCAAAGGACGTTGTGAAGATGCTGGAGGAAACAGGTACAAAAGTATCTGTAACCACAGTAAAAACGAGTCCTATATTGACATAACCTCATAGGCCGCTCAGTAAGGAAGAAGCCACTGCTCCAAAACCGCCATAAAAAAAGCCAGAATACCGTTTCCAACTGCACATGGGGACAAAGATCGTACTTTTTGGAGAAATGTCCTCTGGTCTGATGATACAAAAATAGAACTGTGGTTATAATGACCATCGTTATGTTTGGAGGAAAAAGGGGGAGGCTTGCAAGCTGAAGAACGCCATCCCAACCGTGAAGCACGGGGGTGGCAGCATCATGTTGTGGGGGTGTTTTGCTGCAGGAGGGACTGGTGCACTTCACAAAATAGATGGCATCATGAGGATGGAAAATTATGTGGATATACTGAAGCAACATCTCAAGACATCAGTCAGGAAGTTCAAGCTTGGTCACAAATGGGTCTTCCAAATGTACAACGACCCCAAGCATACTTCCAAAGTTGTGGAAAAATGGCTTAAGGACAACAAAGTCAAGGTATTGGAGTGGCAATCACAAAGCCCTTCTATAAAAAATGTGTGGGCAGAACAGAAAAAGGGTGTGCGAGCAAGGAGGCCTACAAACCTGACTCAGCTACACCAGTTCTGTCAGGAGGAATGGGCCAAGGCTACCCGAAACGTTTGACCCAAGTGAAACAATTTAAAGGCAATGCTACCAAATACTAATTGAGTGTATGCAAAGTTCTGACCCACTGGGAATGTGATGAAATAAATTGAAAGCTGATATATAAAATTCTCTCTAATATTATTCTGACATTTCACAGTCTTAAAATAAAGTGGTGATCCTAACTGACCTAAGACAATACATTTTTACTCAGATTAAATTACAGGAATTGTGAAAAGCTGAGTTTAAATGTATTTGGCTAAGGTGTATGTAAACTTCCGACTTCAACTGTACAGTGCCTTGCGAAAGTATTCGGCCCCCTTGAGCTTTGCGACCTTTTGCCACATTTAAGGTTTCAAACATAAAGATATGAAACTGTATTTTTTTGTGAAGAATCAACAACAAGTGGGACACAATCATGAAGTGGAACGACATTTATTGGATATTTCAAACTTTTTTAACAAATCAAAAACTGAAAAATTGGGCGTGCAAAATTATTCAGCCCCCTTAAGTTAATACTTTGCAGCGCCACCTTTTGCTGCGATTACAGCTGTAAGTCGCTTGGGGTATGTCTCTATCAGTTTTGCACATTGAGACACTGACATTTTTTCCCATTCCTCCTTGCAAAACAGCTCGAGCTCAGTGAGGTTGGATGGAGAGCATTTGTGAACAGCAGTTTTCAGTTCTTTCCACAGATTCTCGATTGGATTCAGGTCTGGACTTTGACTTGGCCATTCTAACACCTGGATATGTTTATTTTTGAACCATTCCATTGTAGATTTTGCTTTATGTTTTGGATCATTGTCTTGTTGGAAGACAAATCTCCGTCCCAGTCTCAGGTCTTTTGCAGACTCCATCAGGTTTTCTTCCAGAATGGTCCTGTATTTTGCTCCATCCATCTTCCCATCAATTTTAACCATCTTCCCTGTCCCTGCTGAAGAAAAGCAGGCCCAAACCATGATGCTGCCACCACCATGTTTGACAGTGGGGATGTTGTGTTCTTTTACGCCAAACATAACGTTTTGCATTGTTGCCAAAAAGTTCAATTTTGGTTTCATCTGACCAGAGCACCTTCTTCCGCATGTTTGGTGTGTCTCTCAGGTGGCTTGTGGCAAACTTTAAACGACACTTTTTATGGATTTCTTTAAGAAATGGCTTTCTTCATGCCACTCTTCCATAAAGGCCAGATTTGTGCAATATACGACTGATTGTTGTCCTATGGACAGAGTCTTCCACCTCAGCTGTAAATCTCTGCAGTTCATCCAGAGTGATCATGGGCCTCTTGGCTGCATCTCTGATCAGTCTTCTCCTTGTATGAGCTGAAAGTTTAGAGGGACGGCCAGGTCTTGGTAGATTTGCAGTGGTCTGATACTCCTTCCATTTCAATATTATCGCTTGCACAGTGCTCCTTGGGATGTTTAAAGCTTGGGAAACCTTTTTGTATCCAAATCCGGCTTTAAACTTCTTCACAACAGTATCTCGGACCTGCCTAATGTGTTCCTTGTTCTTCATGATGCTCTCTGCGCTTTTAACGGACCTCTGAGACTATCACAGTGCAGGTGCATTTATACGGAGACTTGATTACACACAGGTGGATTGTATTTATCATCATTAGTCATTTAGGTCAACATTGGATCATTCAGAGATCCTCACTGAACTCCTGGAGAGAGTTTGCTGCACTGAAAGTAAAGGTGCTGAATAATTTTGCACGCCCAATTTTTCAGTTTTTGATTTGTTAAAAAAGTTTGAAATATCCAATAAATGTTGTTCCACTTCATGATTGTGTCCCACTTGTTGTTGATTCTTCACAAAAAAATACAGTTTTATATCTTTATGTTTGAAGCCTGAAATGTGGCAAAAGGTCGCAAAGTTCAAGGGGGCCGAATACTTTTGCAAGGCACTGCATATGTGACAGTACTGCAAAGTCTCTCTCTTTTGTAACAAAGGCATTTTTTAACTTCATTTAACCTCAATTTCCGCAGTGTGGGAGAGAGAGGGGGGGGGGGGGGGCTTTCTCTGGTCCTCACCCAGGAGGGAAAGTCATGACAGATACAGTAAATCATTTTTTTCATCCTGAGACTCATTGGCCTTGTCTCATTTTCTGTGAAGAACATGTAAAATAACACCTTTTCTTTGAGTGCACAATGTTTACCCCCCTGCATATTTATATTACATATGTGGTGTTTGGGACCCGAGAGTAATAAAAGTGTGGGAAAGTGTGTGTGTAGGTGAAACCAAGTAAAAATCAAACACAAAAGGTTTGCTGTGTGCATTCACCCTGTCTTCCTCCTCCCAAGGCCTGCTGTATTATAAGATTATTATAACATTATAAGATGGATTGGACCACGGTGCAGAGTGGTATGCATACTTTTCTTTTAATTTTAAATGATCCACCAAAAACAATAAACAACTCAACGACCATAAAGCTAGGAGTACAAAGACATGCAACAACCAAAGACAAGATCCCAAAACAGAAGGTGGGAAAAAAGGCTGCCTAAGTATGATCCCCAATCAGAGACAACAATAGACAGCTGCCTCTGATTGGGAACCATGTCAGGGCGTGACAACACCCCCCTCCCCCCATCTACTCTCGGTGGCAGCTCCAGTTTGGGACAAAGCCCCCGCTCCCTATGCTGATCCCTCCGCTTCTGTGGAACCGGACCACTGGAGGCTCTGGACTGGGGACCGTCGCTGGAAGCTCCGGACTGGGGACCGTCTCTGGAGGCTCCAAACTGGGGACCGTCTCTGCAGGCTCCGGACTGGGGACCGTCGCTGCAGGCTCCTTGCCATGGATCATCACTACAGGCTCCAGGCCATGGATCATCACTGGAGGCTTTGTGCCATGGATTACCACTACAGGCTCCGGGCCATGAGTCATCACTGGAGGCTTCGTGCCATGGATCAGCGCTGGATGCTCCGGGCCATGGATCATCACCAGAGGCTTCGTGCCATGGATTATCACTAAAGGCTCTGGGCCATGGATCATCACTGAAGGCTTCGTGCCATGGATCATCACTGGAGGCTTCGTGCTATGGATCAGCACTGGAGTCTCCGGAACATGGATCATCACCGGAGGCTTCGTGCCATGGATTATCACTAGAGGCTCCGGGTCATGGATCATCACTGGTGGCTTCATACGTGGAGCCGGAACAGGTCTCACCGGACTGAGGAGACGTAATGGAAGCCTGGTTCTGGGAGCTGCCACAACACGTCCTGGCTGGAAAAACACTCCAGCTCGGTGAGTGTGGAGAGCTGGCACGGGACGCACTGGGCTATGAAAGCGCACTGGAGGCATAGTGCGTAGAGCCGGCGCAGGATATGCTGGGCCGTGGAGGTGCACTGGAGGTCTGGAGAGCAGAGCTGGCACAACACGTCCTGGCTGAATCCCCCCTGTAGCACGGCAAGTGCGGGGAACTGGAACAGGCTGGGCTGGGCTGTGCTGGCGAACTGGGGATACCGTGCGTAGAGCTGGCACAGGATATCCTGGGCCGAAGAGACGCACCGGAGGCCAGGAGCGCTGAGCCGGCACAATCCATCCTGGCTGAATGCCCACTCTAGCACGGCAACTGCGGGGAGCTTGCACAGAGCGTACCGGGCTGTGGATGCGCACTGAAGGCATGGTGCACAGTACCAGATAACACGGTGCTTGACCGGTCCCCATTTTTGGTCCCTCGTGTTTGCTTTGTTGAGCTAACTCCTCGTATCGTCGCTGTTCCGCTTTCGCTGCCTCTATCTCCTCCTTCGGACGGCGATACTCCAGGTTCCAGGGTCCTGCTCCCTCCAGGATTTCCTCCCAGGTCCAGTCCTCCTGACCACGCTGCTTGGTCGGTTGGTGGTGGGATCTTCTGTTACGTCCGTTATAAGAGGGATTGGACCACGGTGCAGCGTGGTATGTGTACATTTTCTTTTAATTTTAAATGTTCCACCAAAAACAATAAACAACTCAATGAATGTAAAGCTAGGAGTACTAAGACATGCAACAACCAAAGACAAGATCCCACAACAGAAGTTGGGAAAAAGGGCTGCCTAAGTATGATCCCCAATCAGAGACAATGATAGACAGCTGCCTCTGATTGGTAAACATATTCGGCCAACAAAGAAATACAAACATAGATTTCCCACCCTAGTCACACCCTGACCTACCAAATACAGAATATAAAGGATCTCTAAGGTCAGGGCGTGACAGCAGTGTGTGAAACTACACAATGTCTTGCAAGAACCTGCACAATGTTAATACAATACATTGTAAAAAATTCAGCATTTTCCCACACACTACCCCAACCAGGTGCAAATTGGAGGAGGGAAACAGCAAATAAATAGCTATGCATGTGTGGCTCCTTACCACAATCAATCAGTATGGCAAAATAATCTCTGCTCAGAGGGCCTTAGAAATAATTTTTGCGGAGAGAGAAGCTTGTGTGGAAGGAGCGAGGATCATGTCTCTGTCAATTCGGAGTCTAGCAGTGAGTTGAAATTCGAGGATTAGATTGACACTCAGCCAGCCCCAGGACCAGCCCGTCAGCAACCAGCTCATCAGCAGCCTGCAGGAGGAGAAATATGTATGTCAAAAAACGGTGATATTGAATGGTCTTCTTGCCCAAGGAATGAGCCACCCCGCATGGCTGCCAATGTAATAAGGATGTGACCAGGTCCGACGCGGATGGAGGTTACTCATGTGCAGTACATAAAGTCTTCTTTTGAACTGTTCATCCCAGACACCACCCAGAAAATCATTCTGGACTGCACTCATTCGGAGGGAAGGCGTGTTTTTGGAGAGAGATGGAAGGAGATGGATCAAACTCTTATCCTTGCCGGTGTTTTCAGATCTAATGGGGAATCCACATAATCCCTGTGGGATGCAGAAACTGGCAGAGAACTTTTCCGTGCAACAAGGTCTCTGGAAAACTTCCACATTATTTCCAGGATTATCCTCTTCGATAACTGAGACACCAGACCAGCTCGGCGGTAGAGAGACTAGCTAGCTGCAATCAGGTCAGTGTGGGACAAGTGGGTGGACCGCCTTCCTCTGTTTTACAACCCCGGGCCCAATGTTACTGTTGATGAGCAGCTCATGCAATTTAGAGGCCGCTGCCCCTTCAGGCAGTACATACCATCTAAACCCGCAAAATATGGAATCAAGATCTGGGCTGCCTGTGACGCTGCTTCATCATATGAGCTTAACTTGCAAGTGTATATGGGGAAGCCAGATGGAGGAGCCACTGAAAAGAACCAATGGATGCGGGTTGTCCTGGATGTGACACAGGGACTCTGTGGCCTCAACATCACATGCGCTAACTTTTTTACTTTGCACAAGCTGGGACAGGAGCTTCTCATTAGGATGCTGACAATGGTAGGAACAGTATGAAAAAACAAGCTAAAGCTGCCACCTCAGCTGTTGAATACAGGGAACAGGCCAATCAATTACTCAAAGTTTGTGTTCTCGGTTGACATGTCCCTAGTGTCCTACGTGCCAAAGAAAGGCAAAAATGTGGTACTCATGAGTGAGTGAGTGAGTTAGATGTTAGTAAAAATCCTGAACTAAGTGTTTTCATCATTCTAGATTGCAGCCGGTAGCAACAAGAAAAAGTGCTGTGATGTGTGTGGACCCAAGAAAGTCAGGAAGACACAGTACACATACATCAAGTGCAAGAAAGACATTTGCAACACACAAACAAACTCTGTCCCTCATGTGGTGTGTAGACCGGCCTTAATTTGTGTTCAATGGGGCTCATTTATCATTTCCATTAAAAGGTATGTAAAACTTGTGATGAAAACCTTATTTAATTTACATTTGTTCAAGACAAACATGATTTATTCCACCCATGTCTTGTTTTTTAGTACAAAAACCCATTGTATTTAAAGCGCTTTTATTGATAAATGTGATCTAGCAGAGGTAAATGGCAAATATTAACCATGTACAGTTGAAGTCGGAAGTTTACATACACCTTAGCCAAATACATTTAATCTCAGTTTTTAACAATTGCTGACAATTAATCCTTGTAAAAAATTCCCTGTCTTAGGTCAGTTATGCTCACCACTTTATTTTTCATCGGGCTAGGGGTCCCGCTAGCGGAACAACTTCCGGTGAATCTGGAGGTCGCGCAATTCAAATAAATAATCATACAAATTATGGATGTTAAACATTTATGTGCATATACGTGTCTTATATCGGATGAAAGCTTACATTCTTGTTAATCTAACTGCACTGTCCGATTTACAGTAGCTATTACAGCGAAAACATGCCATGTGATTGTTTGAGGACGGAGGCTCCACATCAACATATTTTTCCACCGGCACAGGTTTCATAAATTCAGATATAAAGATGAAATATTCACTTACTTTTTGAAGATCTTCCTCTGATTTGTCATCCAAAGGTTCCCAGCTATAACATGTAGTGTCATTTTGTTAGATAAAACCCTTCTTTATATCCCAAAACGTCTGTTTAGTTGGCACCATTGATTTGAGAAACCCACCCGTTCAACTTTGTTTCAAGAAGTCAAAATACTTTTCTATTTACTCCTCGGATACCCTAAAATGTACTCAAACTATAATATTTCTTATGGAAAGAAGTATGTTCAATAGTAAACTGATTTTAGCAGGTGCGTAATTTCTTTATGGCGCGCGCAAACACAAATTTCCAAGACTGTGTCCTTCTGCTAAAACTGATATTTATTCTTCGTTTTTGAAGTTAAAAGCCTGAAACCTTGTACATAGACTGCTGACACCTTGTGGAAGCCAAAGGAATTGCATCCAGGGAGCTGACTTTACTCTTGCATTTCTAAGAGGACGGTCTCTCCAAAAAACTAAATATTTTGGATTTTCTCCTACCATATCTATTGTGTTATATTCTCCTACATTACATTAACATTTCAACAACCTTCAACATGTTTTCTTTCCAATGGTACTGATTATATGCATATCCAGGCTTCAGGGCCAGAGCTACAGGCAGTTTACTTTGGGTACGTCATTCAGACAGGAAGTGGAGAAAAAAGGGGCCTAGCCCTAAGAAGTTAAGAATGTGAAATGTAAGAATAATAGCGGAGAGAATGATTTATTTCAGCTTTTATTTCTTTCATCACATTCCCAGTGGGTCAGAAGTTTACATACACTCAATTAGTACTTGGTAGAATTGCCTTTAAAATGTTTAACTTAGGTCAAACATTTCTGGTAGCCTTCCACAACCTTCCCACAATAAGTTGGGTGTAACTGAATCAATCAATTTTGGCCATTCCTCCTGACAGAGCTGGTGTAACTGAATCAAGTTTGTAGGACTCCTTGCTTGCACAAGCTTTTTCAGTTCTGTCCACACATTTTTTTCTCCAAACATAACGATGGTCATTATGGCCAAACAGTTCTATTTTTGTTTCATCAGACCAGAGGACATTTCTCCAAAAGTACGATCTTTGCCCCCATGTGCAGTTGCAAACCATAGTCTGTCTTTTTATGGCGGGTTTGGAGCAGTGTCTTCTTCCATGCTGAGTGGCCTGTCAGGGTATGTCAATATTGGACTAATTTTTACTGTGGATATAGATACTTTTGTACCTGTTTCCTCCAGCATCTTCATAAGGTCCTTTGCTGTTGTGCTGGGATTGATTTGCACTTTTCGCACCAAAGTACGTTCATCTCTAGGAGACAGAACGCGTCTCCTTCCTGAGAGGTCTGACGGCTGTGTGGTCCATGGTGTTTATACTTGCGTACTATTGTTTGTACAGATGAACGTGGCACCTTCAGGCGTTTGGAAAATCCTCCCAAGGATGAACCAGACTTGTGGAGGTCTACAATTCTTTTTCTGAGGTCTTGGCTGATTTCTTTTGATTTTCCCATGATGTCAAGCGAAGAGGCACTGAGTTTGAAGGTAGGCCTTGAAATGCATCCACAGGTACACCTCCAATTGACTCAAATTATGTAAATTAGCCTATCAGAAGCTTCTAATGCCATGACATCATTTTCTGGGATTTTTCAAGCTGTTTAAAGGCACAGTCAATAGGGTGTATGTAAACTTCTGACCCACTGGAATTGTGATGCAGTGAATTATAAGTGGAATAATCTGTCTGTAAACAATTGTTGGAAAAATTACTTGTGTCATGCACAAAGGAGATGTCCTAACCGACTTGCCAAAATTATAGTATGTTAACAAGAAATTTGTGGAGTGGTTGAAAAACGAGTTTTAATGACTCCAACCTAAGTCTACACTGTAGACTGCAGGGAGTGTGCTGGACAAGTATGGGTGTGTTGACAGGCATAGCAGTGTCGGCGTATGCAGATGATGTCTCTGTGGTTGTTAGGGATGGGAAGGACATGCAGGCAGTAGAGACTAGTCTGAAGGTGTACGAGGGAGCTCTGTAAACTACCGCTGAGGGATAATGAAATTAAATGAGGATGTATCATTAAAGAAAGACAAAATGTTAAAAGTCTCTCACTCTGTCCCCTCTCACTCTCTCTGTCTCTAGCCCCTCTCTTTCTTTGTAGTGTCTCACACTAGTCATTGTCTCTGGATGGCTCTCTGTATCACCCCCTCTCCGTCTCTTTTCTGAGCTGCAGTCTGCAGTCTGCCTTCCTCTGTACGGTACAGTGGTAATAACAGTAATC
Source organism: Oncorhynchus mykiss (assembly GCF_057628025.1). Taxonomy (NCBI): domain Eukaryota; kingdom Metazoa; phylum Chordata; class Actinopteri; order Salmoniformes; family Salmonidae; genus Oncorhynchus; species Oncorhynchus mykiss. The sequence continues at coordinate 12,146,201 of NC_143035.1, forward strand.
AACATGATGGTAATGCACAGGAGAAGGCTCTCCATCCCTGTCTCTCTTTCCATCTGTCTCTCTCTTTGTCTCTGTCTCTCCCCCCCCTCCCTCCCCCTCCCTCCCTTCTCTCTCTCTCTCTCTCTCTCTCTCGCTCTCTCTCTCTCTCTCTCTCTCTGTATAGGAGTGTGTAGACAACACACACGTCGGAGCCAGACAAGGTACAGCAGGCAATATGAATTATCCATTACAAATCAGAGGTTGGCAGCGTGCAGGTAGGTAATGTTTATGCGTCACAGAGCTGAGCATAAGTCGTCCTTGATTATACACAAGAGCTACATTGTTTCTCATTGACTCATGAAACATGAGAACAATCCACAAATGACAGTATATTCCATTGAGTCACTAAGTCAATGGACTGTATCTTCTGTAGGAAAAAGGGTCTAGCTTTCTCAAGGGGCTAGTTCCAAGGTTTCTTCCTTCCTTTAATACCCATATATTTGCATTATCTCTTTTGCCTCAGGCATTCTCTTAGGCTGCTATGTACTGGGTCTATTCAGTGGCACTCTCATTGTAAATGGCGGTAGAGAGATGTTGCTGAATTGTATTCTCATTATTGTGATCAGAAATGGAGTGTTATGATGTAATATAATGGGGTGTAATGATGGCCTCTTTGCAGTCCATCTCCACATGCACTTTCACATACTGGTGTGTAATCAGACCTGGGTCAGATTAACCTCAGGGAGCGGAGGAGAGCTGATCCCTCTACTCTGATCTCTCTCTCTCTCTCTCTCTCTCTCTCTCTCCTTCTCTCTCTCTCTCTCTCTCTCTCTCTCTCTCTCTCTCTCAATCTCCCTCCCAAATGCCAACGCTACTACGCCATCCTCAGCTGTTTCCTCACCACCAATCAGCTGCTCATCTCTCTTCTGCTCCCTCTCTCCCTATTCCCTCTCACTCATTATGACTGCGTCCAAATGGCACCCTATTCCCTGCGTAGTGCACTGTTTTGACAAGAGCCAATAGGGCCCTGGACTAAAATAGTGCACAAAATAAGGAAAATAGTGCCATTTGGGACACAGCCTCTGTCTCTAGCTTGGCTCTGCTAACATGCATGTAGTGGGAGATCTCATGTTGCATAGCTCTACTGACATGCTTGTAGTGAGAGCTCTCATGTTGCTTAGCTCTGCTAACATGCATGTAGTGAGAGATCTCATGTTGCATAGCTCTGCTAACCTGTGTGTAGTGAGAGATCTCATGTTGCAGTAATGTCCATTGGATTGAGACTCCTCTATGAGCTCTGCGACTTCCCTTAAATCTACTAGGTGATAGTTCTTGAAAATAACATCTTGACTGAATACGCAGTGCACTTAGTCATCTGCGGTATATCCAGATACATAGATATGTTTATGGAGAGAGACGTCTCTCTATGCCTCTCTATGCATGCCTCTCTATTCACATTTTGAGTGAAGTTATGCATTTTAGTGTGTGTGTGTGTGTGTGTGTGTCTGAATCCCCCTCTGGGTGACTGCATAACACAGCACAGGGCTGCCTGGTGCTCAAAGCCCAGTAGTCTGACATGAGTTAGTGCTGAGGCTGCACTGACAGGACACCTCCCCCTGTTTAAAATCCACCACACAGCCTGTCTCTCCCTCTGCAGTACTCAGACTGACAGTCACATCTCTGAACCCTGGGTTGGGGTGCACACACACATACATACAGACGCACACACATAGGGAAACACACACACACACACACACACACACACACACACACACACACACACACACACACACACACACACACACACACACACACACACACGCACACACACACACGCACAGACGGTGGAGATTACTGTGTTAGAGCACCCTCAGAGACACCTCCAACCACAAAGGTAATTCTAGTCATTTGGGTGAAAGGTTACTGTGAAAGGCTACATACTCTGTCAATTATCCATCCAATAATCAACTAGATTAGAGGCAGGAAGAGGGCTAACGGGTAAGTCTATTTGAATTCTATGACTTTTTGACCGCACCCCTTTTGATTTGAGCAAAGCTTTGTCCCTTGTAGAAGTAGTCAGAAAGGGGAAGCTTTTAAATGATCTCCATCTCCAAAGTTGAGATTTTCCAGTGACGAAGACATGGGTGTCTCGTGTGGTGAGGTATGCTAAATAGGACATCTTTGAGCACCTTTATCTCCTGAATGTTTTGGTATTCAGGTCCAAAAAGTCACTTTCTGACCTCTTCTACACTGGGCAAATATGTAAGGAAGGTTTCCTTCAAATCAAATGGGGTGCAGTCCAAACGTCATTGAATTCAAATGGATTTATCCTAACTAGAAGTTCATTGAATTTGACTTCACACCATGGCTTGTCTCAACCATCTACTGACACGCTGTATTTCACCAAACACTTTCAAATACACACTACTGCACTTCCTATTTTACTCACTGTATATCATTCTAAATGTACAGCATTGTAACAGCACATTGTGACGGACCAGTGTCTCTTCGCCAAAGAAAAGACAAAGGCTTGGGGTGAACAAGGGAGAGATTCATTGGAAACATATAGAGTAAGGGTGAAAGTCATTGAGGGTGGGGGTCTCTGTCATCATCCTCTCTTCTCCATTTCCCTGTTTCCCTCCCTATGTTGTGTGTGTGAAGAATGTGTGTGCGGGGGGTAATTGTATATTGGAAATGCCACAAATGACCGCTGAGGAGGAGTGATGGTGTCATTACAGCAGGCACCCCCCTCTCTAAAGCAGCTTTAGATAAATAAATATGTCTGGGATTTACATGGAACACTGAGGAAGACACACAGAAGAGATGTGAGATGTGAGTCCCAAAAAGACACATGCTCCCTGTTAAACTCTTCATCATCTCTATAACGCATGCACGCACGTACTCACACACACACACACACACACACACACACACACACACACACACACACACACACACACACACACACACACACATACACACACACACACACACACACACACACACACACACACACACACACACAGAGAGACCCCCCCACCACCCACACAAACACACACACACACGTACACACACAAACACACAGAGACCCCCCCCCACCACCCACACACACACACACACACACACACACACACACACAAACACACACACACACACACACAAACACACACACACACACACACACACACAGACCACACCACCACACACAAACACCCATAAAGATGAGTTCCCCCAGCTAATTTGAATATAAATATCATATATAAAAATATGCGTCTCGGGTAGAAATCTAATTTCCTCTGTTGGATTGAGGCCCTTATTTTCATGGCCCTGGCAGTTCATAGCAAAGATATAATAAGGTCTCTGGTTGACATGTTATAAGATATTATAACTGGGGTTGATCATTCAGTGATTCCAGGCTGACACATGCTCTCACTCAGATAGTGATTACTGTGGCTTATTGCGCACTTTTTTGGTAATACCTCTTCGACACTAGCTCTCTTTCCCTCCTCCCTCACTCACTCTATCTATTGTCTCATTCTCCCCATCTCATTCTTTCTCTCCCTCTCCTTCTCTCTCTCACTTTCTCTGTCAACCTTTCTCTCATTATTTTTAAATCTATCTTCACTGAGGGATTCTGGCCCAAGTTGACTCCAATGCTTCCCACAGTTTGGGTGGTGGCCATCCTTGATACAAATAGGAAACTGTTGAGGATGAAAAACCCAGCAGCTCCTACTACTATACCCCATTCAAAGGCACTTAAATATTTTGTCTTGCCCACTCACCCTCTGAATGGCACACATACACAATCCCAACTGTCTCAAGGCTAAACAATTATTCTTTAAACTGTCTCATCCCATTCATCTACACTGATTGAAGTGGATTTAAGTGACATCAATAAGGAATCATAGCTTTCACCTACACTATCTGTCTGCCTGCCTGCCTGCCTGCCTGCCTGCCTGCCTGCCTGATTCACAAGAATTAATACATTAAGAAGTTAGTCTGAAGAGCTATGATACAAATAATTAATAATACAATGTTCTATATATTTTCTTTCAACAAAAACCCTGGTAAAATATTGACTTATATGAGTGAGATTATTTAAGGCTTTATTACTGATTAAAACACAGAGAGATGTCACATAGTCATTGCAAGTCGGAAGCCATTTCCATTGCAAATGTTGCAGAACAATTTGTTCACCAATTGAGAAGATTAGCAGAGCTGAGTGAAAAGCATTAACCTGTTACCAGAGATATTCTGTCTCTCTCTTGCTCTCTCTCTCTTTCCTCTCACCCACCCCTCTCCCTCCTTCTCTCTATCCCTCTCTTTCTCCCACTCGTCATCCATCCATACCTCTCTGTCCCTGGGATGTTGTTACCACAGCAACCGGGCCTACTATGGTGGAGTGGTGCTCTGGCTAAATGGCTGGAATTGAAACTGAGTTTGTGTAAGTATGTGTGTGTGTGTGTGTGTGTGTGTGTGTGTGTGTGTGTGTGTGTGTGTGTGTGTGTGTGTGTGTGTGTGTGTGTGTGTGTGTGTGTGTGTGTGTGTGTGTGTGTGTGTGTGTGTGCGTGTGTGTGTGTGTGTGTGAGAGGGTGTGTGTGTGTGTGTGTGAGAGGGTGGGTGTGTGAGTGTGAGAGGGTGGGTGTGTGAGTGTGTGAGAGCGGGTGTGTGGTATTATGATTTGGAGAGAGAGGGAGAAATAGCGATGTCCACAGCGCGTGGTTCAGCAGTACTCCAGAGTGTAACAGGTCGTAGATGGGAGGCTGGAGTGGTGTTATGATGTTAAGCTACCAACACCACAACAACAGCCATACCCTGCCATCCACAACACACACCCACCACTAGCATCCTCATCATCCTCCTCCTCATCATCATCCCCCTCGTCCTACTCCTCCTTCTCATCGTCCTCATCATGCATCCTCATCATCATCCACTCTCTATATCACTAGAGAGCAACAATAGTACTAATCAGATGTTCTTTTTCACTGGTTATTTTATGTTGGTCCCCATTGTTCTCAGCATCACAGGCTCAGTGTATTACACATCACGCAATGACTCATCTTCATCCCCTGCCTCCTTATTTCCCTCCCTCTTTCCCTACATACCCTCCTCCCCTCCACACCTCCTTGGCTACCAACAGAATGATAAAACACAGCTAAAGAGGGAATTCTGCGAAACGTGCTGGAAACCCAGAGCTTTGGTCAGCGCTATACCCAGGATTCTGTGTTTAGGGACAACACAGGACGCTTTAGAGAGGAGACCCGGAAGGTGGAAATGTGGTCTTTGTGTTTGTGTGTGTATACCCAATACTGTGTGTAGCAGGCAGGATTGGGTGAGAGGTAGACAGGCAGGGTTGGGTGAGAGGTAGACAGGCAGGGTTGGGTGAGAGGTAGACAGGCAGGGTTGGGTGAGAGGTAGGCAGGCAGGGTTGGGTGAGAGGTAGGCAGGCAGGGTTGGGTGAGAGGTAGGCAGGCAGGGTTGGGTGAGAGGCAGGCAGGCAGGGTTGGGTGAGAGGTAGGCAGGCAGGGTTGGCTGAGAGGCAGGCAGGCAGGGTTGGCTGAGAGGTTGGCTGGGGTGGGAGTGTTCATTTGGTACGCCACGGGTAGGTGTGTAATTGCAAGGCAATTACTTTTAAAGGCGGAGAGGGCTTGTTTTTTCACTCACACGCATGTGCGCACACACCGCACACACACACACACACACACACACACACACACACACACACACACACACACACACACACACACACAAACAAACGGAGAGAGTGAATAGAAAACTCATTCACCGACACTCAGTTATAGTGCTGTATCTGCTTTGTGGTGATGGGCAATGGGTGAGGGGCGTACATAAAGAAGTTATCTTTGTCACCAGTAGATGGCAGTAACAGTCTTTGTGTGAGCTCTGCTCAGGGCCATAGACCACCAACACTGGTAGGCTCCAACAGTACTGGAGCGCAGGAGTAAATGCAATATGCTTTAAATGAATGACTCCCATACAGTGGAACAGTTTCAGTTCAGCATTTAGGAAGATTGAAATTTAAAATAGGAACTTAACCCAGCAGAGGTGAGGACACTTGACTATATTACTATCCAATGTGTAGTTCAATGAAAATTAAATGCACGGTTGAAAGCTGTTCTGAAAAGTGATTATCAATGAACCTGCAACTGCATGTTTATCCATGTTTGTTTGCAGTCTCTAAGATGGTGTATATTTACTCTAACGACTGTAACGTTTACATGAGGAGGCTGGAGGCAGTCTTCTCCTCCTCCTAGTGATTAGAACACAATCAGACTGCTGCCAATCTGTGCAACATCAACATTCTCTACACACAGTCTCTAACATATGTGATATACAGGTTTCCTGCTCTTATTGGAGTTGATGGTCATCCTATATAAAGGAGCATGAGTGTGATGGGGGGTAGGTAATGGGTGGATGGGTTGGTCGGTGGAGGGAGGTTGCAGCAGGCTAGCCAGCAGATTGTGTGTCACCACGACATCAAGACTGCGAAATAACACATGGAATCATGCAGTAACCAAAAAAGTGTTAAACAAATCATAATATATTTTAGATTTGAGATTCTTCAACGTAGCCACTCTTTGCCTTGATGACAGCTTTTCACAGTCTTGGCATTCTCTCAACCAGATTCATGAAGTAGTCACCTGGGATGCATTTCAATTATCAGGTGTGCCCTGTTAAAAGTTAATTTGTGCAATTTCTTTCCCTCTTAATGTGTTTGAGCCAATCAGTTGTGTTGTGACAAGGTAGGGGTGGTAAACAGAAGATAGCCCTATTTGGTAAAATACCAAGTACATATTATGGCAAGAACAGTTCAAATAAACAAAGCAAAATGATAGTCCATCATTACTTTAAGACATGAAGGTCAGTCAATGCGGAACATGTGAGGTATCTCAAACTAGACACTCTAATGTACTTGTCCTCTTGCTCAGTTGTGCACCAGGGCCTCCCACTCTTCTATTCTGGTTATAGGCAGTTTGCGCTGTTCTGTGAAGGGAGTAGTACACAGCGTTGTATGAAATCTTCAGTTTCTTGACAATTTCTTGCATGGAATAACCTTCATTTCTCAGAACAAGAATAGACTGACGAGTTTCAGAAGAAATGTCTTTGTTTCTGGACATTTTAAGCCTGCAATCGAACCCACAAATGCTGATGCTCCAGATATTCAACTAGTCTAAAGAAGGCCAGATTTATTGCTTCTTTATTCAGAACAACAGTTTTCAGCTGTACTAACATTATTGCAAAAGGGTTTTCTAATGATCAATTAGCCTTTTAAAATGATAAACTTGGATTAGCTAACACAACGTGCCATTGGAACAGATGAGTGATTGTTGCTGATAATGGGCCTCTGTACCCCTATGAAGATATTTCATAAAAATCTGCCGTTTCCAGCTACAATAGTCATTTACAACATTAACAATGTCTACACTGTATTTCTGATCAATTTGATGTTATTTTAATGGACACAAACATTTGTTTTTCTTTCAGAAACAAGGATATTTCTAAGAGAGAGAGAGAGAGAGAGAGAGAGAGAGAGTTGGGGGGTGGAGGGGCTGAAGGAAAGAGAGAGAGAGTGTTGTGCCTGTGGCGGCTAGCCCACAAAGCCATTAGCTGGAAAACTGTGACCAGGTTCTCTGTGATCTTTTTAGCTTTGTAAAACCAGCCCTTTTCTGCTCCTTAGCTCCCTCCTTCCCTCCCTATTTTTCTCTTCTTCTAGACATTTCAGCCTCACTGAGTAGTATCGTCAATTTCCTAATAAATCAGTGGAATTCGCTATGCTGTCATTAAAACCACCTATTTTGAAGATTGGACAGAAAGAGAGAGCGAGGGAAGAGGAGGAGGATGAGCAGGGGGAGGAGGATGATGAGCAGGGGGAGAAGGAGTAGGAAGAGGAGGAGGAGTAAATAAAGCGAGGGAGCTTCTAGAAGCCCCCTGTCTTTCCATCTTTCTGTCAGTTCTCTGTCTTTCCCTCCCCCTCTATCTTTTATTGTGCACACACACCCAAGCATCCAGTAAGTGAACTTGTCAGTACAATGGGCATCGTGGTGTATGGGTAATCATGCTAAAACCCTTAGAGACCTTGAGCCAGCAGAGGACCAGTCATAAACCAACTGCAGAGGATTAAGTCTGGCCAAGAGAAGCAGATAACCACATTACTGCCCAGCGGATGGACACAGAGAGAGACAGAGAGACACAACAAGCCCTACTACTATAGAGGGGGAGAAAGAATAGGGGAGGGAGCGAGATAGGAAGAGGAGAAGATAAGGACTGGGAGAGAGAGAGCGATAGGGGTAGGAAGAGGGATACAGTAAGAGAATGAGAGAGAGAATGAGAGAGAGAGAGAGAGAGGGAGAGAGAGTGATGGAAGTGATGGACATAGCAGGAGAGAGACAGTGAGAGAAGTGAAAACAGATATATGAAGGAGGGAAAGAGACAGGGAGGACTCAGGTAGTGTCACCCAAAACTGTAATGAAATGTCACCCCTCCCCTCCTCCCACCCAGCCCCCACAATAACCCCATCCCCCACAATAACCCCCATCCCTCACCATACTACCTCCCTCCCCCAGGCCCTCCTTCCAGCTCTGTGGCCAATGTGGTCTCAGTGCAATTCACATAATTCTATATGTAAGTCTGTATCTTTCCATTTCATATGATACAGTACGTTACTTGAGGTTACATTATAAATGGAATAGCGGTCATACAATATAATACAAATTAGATTATGTATTATATCATACGTCTTACCCGTTTGTACAATAGTATACACATTGGATGAAGATATTTATCACACAGTTTGGAGGACGTATAGTATTGCACATCTTTATCTGAGACCAGGTTGCTAGTTGCAATGTAACAATAAAGGAGAATTACGGGGAAATTGACTTTGGCGGTTAGGCGAACTAATAACAAATATTGGATGAATTTACATAGCAGGTTAGGTGAATTGGGTTAAATTTAGAATAAGCGTTAGAGGTTAGCTAAAATGCTACAGTTGTCCCAGACGAGACTCAGACATGCAACCTTTGGATACCTAGACTGTCGTGGATTACGCCAACCCATCCTCCCTGAACAATCTCCCTACTTTAGTTTCTGTCTAAAGTCACTAGACTTGTAGGTATCATACATGTTAGAGGTGCTCAGACATACGTAAAGTATACTCTGTATGGCTCTGAGGCCAGGCTGCTGAGGCCGACCAGCAGCTTTATCCAATCTGAAGAGACGGGACACACTGATGGGATTAATTTCGGATCATCCGGATGCAAGCCCCGGAAAGTCTGCCTGCACAGCCAGCCTAACAGTCTAGCCATGCGATTGCAGAGCTCGGCATAACACAGTCTAACACAGCCAGCCTAGCCTTGTGAAGTCAGTGCTCAGTCAAACAGCCCAACTAGACGTCTCAACAGCCCAAAATAGCCCAGACAAACCAGGCTTTAGTTTATCAAAGCCCAGCAAGGCTACTGCATACAGTGCCCAGTAGAGCTGGGCAAAATGAGAAGAAAAAAAATCCATATTGAAATAAATTGCCTGAATTGATACGATAAAGATAAATAGAACAACATGTTTATGATGATGTGTACCACATTTATTTTGTCACCCTTTGAACTTTTTATTTATTAAACCCTTATTTTACCAGGTAAGTTTATTAAACCCTTATTTTACCAGGTAAGTTGACTGAGAACACATTCTCATTTACAGCAAAGACCTGGGGAATAGTTACAGGGGAGAGCAGGGGGAATGAACGAGCCAAATGAAAGCTACTACTAGTTTGATGGTTGTAGCCATCAATTGTCCCATCAACGATCACCCATAAGAGCAAATGTATTTAATTTCAAACGTATAGGCTATTATAAGCTACTTAAGGTTATCATAATGAACAATATCTGCAAAACGCCTGTGATAAGTGATCTGTATGGTCGGTGTCAATCATTTTCAGTTTACCGTCCCAGCGCTAGACCCCGCCCAACATACGTTGTCCATGCAGCCCATCACTAGGAGGGAGGGAGTGAGGGAAGGGGTGGTGACTGGGTTGCTCAGCGGGTTAAAAAAGAGAGGGAGAGATATATGCACATATGCACACACTCAGTGGAGTTGACAGTAATTAAGGGGCTATCATTCTCGTCATATAATCACACAATAAAATAAATGCAAACATCCACACACACAAACAGGCAGCCATCCTTTCTTCACGAACTGAGCTATGCACAGCAGCACTCACTGAAGTATTTTCAATTTACATGAACTATTTTCAATTAACTTGACTCTTTCACTCCTCCTCTTGCGAAATAAATGATATGAATGGATATTTAATGGTTTCTAATGATTTAATGATCACGGTATTACATGCAGATGCAGTTTGCCTCGCATCGCAATTGACCCAGTCAATTAGTCTGTATTCAGACTGAGCACCAAATATCCACATCGTGAAAATCAAAAGAAAAACTAGCAATCCTAATTCCGACCCCGTCGTGCCCGCAGTCTAAATTAAATATCACATTAGTAATTCGTAAATAATTTGCAGCCAGCTAGGCCTAAGCTGCCTGTGTTAATGTTGTGGAGGCAGTCACATGGAAGGGAAGGGCCTTAAATTGAGTAATCTCTCTCTCTCAATCCATATCTATCTACCGCTGCTCAATACTCTCTCCCAGCCAGCCAGGAGGACCCCAGCCATTCAGTGACGCAGTTGGGGAGAGCTGATAATCCATCATTTAAAATAATAATAATTAATAATGAAGGGAATATGAGCGTTCTGAGGACTCAAACGCAATTACCCCGGAGCAGCCTCTCTAATAGGACATAGATCCATACGCAGCCACCCGGGTTAGGTTTAATGTTCACTGATGAGAAACCAAACAGAATGAAATAACATTGGGTTGTATGACAGAGCCAGTGGGACTGAGGGATGTGACCTAGGGATGACCATTCAGGGTAAATAATCAGGCTAAATGATCCTGAGAGGGGGGCGGGGTCATGGAGCTGAATAACTAACTTAAACATCAGGCAATATGTGACTTGTACATGTATGGTTCGACTTTTTGCTTGTAATTCCGAAAACTCAACAAGGTAAAGAATGTATTGAAACTGAATTTGACAAGCAAATTGAAGCGGTCCTGAGTATAAATGCTCCACCAGAGAGCGTGGAGGGAGTTCCAAAACAGGAGATGACAGTCAGACTGAGGGTGTCCTGAAGATAAAATGTGACAGGCAGAGAGTAGACGTCCCCAAAGCTATACAGGCAGGCTGATGGAGTCCTACAGTTCAAGTCTGACAGGCTGCAGCAATTGAAACCGGGGCTCTGCCCTACACCCAGGGAGTGCAAATCAGAGAAGCCATATTGGACTAATTAGGGCCTTAACGAGCCCTCACTAACGAGGCTCTGGTGAACGGGCTGGGACCACCCTGGAGACCCATAGGAATTCTCAGGTTTCTCTTTGTTCCGAGAAGGTGTCACGTCCACTTTTCTACTTCATCCAGGAGGGTGACACTTTGAACTCTAAACGTCACTCCAGAGATAGACTCTGGGTATGAGGGTAGAGGCACGTCCATCTACCTCTCTCTCTCTGTCTGACTCATACACAGGTCAGGGGTCAACTCTCTTGCCAAGTCTCACCCAGCAGCGTATCTGAACTCTGGTCCTTAAAGGCATGCTGACTCCCCACTAAAATATAGCTGAGAGAGAAGGGGAGAGTTGGAAGTTGTCCAGTTCAAGGTTTGTCCAAATCGGCAGACAAATGATCTAACTTAATTATCTAATTTCCACTTAATCATATTTGACATACTGCTACCTTTTTGTCGGTTCCAACATAATTACTTCACTTTTAGTCAGCAGCCAACTATTTCAACTTAAATTCAGTAGGTTTACCGAAATAAGACATTCTCCCCAAATATGAGGAACAGTCAACATTTAAATAAAAAAAGTCCTATCGCCAATCGCATTAGAATTTTGTAATTGTGTTACATGTCATCACATTTTATTCTCATGTAAATAGCCTACATTCCAGTGGAGGCTCCTCAGAGGAGGAAGGGGAGGACCATCCTCCTCAGTGAATTTCATTTTTTTTTTTTATAGTGAAACATTAAAAAAAGTTGTCCTTTTTAGATAAATAAACTATACTAAATACATTCACATGTCACCAAATAATTGATGAAAACACTGTTTTACAATGCAGGTCTACAGTAGCCTGAACAGCACTCTGTAAGGTAGCACCATGGTGTAGCCAGAGGACCGATAGCTTCCGTCCTCCTCTGGGTACATTGACAACAATGCAAAAACTAGGAGGCTCATGGTTCTCACCTTATTTCATAGACTTACACAGTCATTTTGACAACTACAGGAGGACATCCTCCAACCTATCAGAGCTCTTTAAGCATGATTGTTTTCCACCCAATCAAAAGATCAGAGAATTAATCTAGTACTGAAAGCATAAGCTACAACTAGCTAGCATTGTTGTGCATAAAATGTGGTGAGTAGTTGACTCAAAGAAAAATACAATAGTTGAACAGTTTTGATCAAATGAAGGTGAAGCAAATAGTTGGCTACTGACTAAAAGTCAAGTAATTTATGTTGGAACTGACAAAATATGTCAAATATGATTAAGCAGAGATTTATTTGTATTTTTTCACTTTCACTTACTTAGCTAGCGAATGCAGCTAGATAGTTTAGCCTGCTCAAACATACAGGCTCAAACAGACAGGGATGCTATGTTAGTTAGCTGGCTATGGCTATCCAATCCAACACTAGTACTCTTCTAAGTCAAGGTAAGCTTTTGGTTTTATTAATTTATTGCCACCGGGTCCGGCCTGTGTAACTGCTAAATTGTTTGCTGACTGCATGATTGTAGCGTTAGTTGTAGTACCTACAGTACTGTGCAAAAGTTTTAGGCAGGTATGGAAAAATGATGTAAAGCAAGAATGCTTTCAAAAATATACATGCTAATAGTTTATCAATTTACAAAATGCAAAGTGAGTGAAAAGAAGACCAGACTTCTCTGGACAGTAGATGGGTGTACCAGGTCCCACTGTTTTCTGCCAATTCTGAGCTGATGGCACTGCTGGACATCTTCTGATTGCGAAGGGAAGTAAGCATAATGTGTCTTTCATCTGCTACAGTAAGTTTCCTTGGCCGACCACTGCGTCTACTGTCCTCAACGTTGCCCGTTTCTTTTGTGCTTCTTCAAAAGAGCTTTGACAGCACATCTGGAAACCCCTGTTTGCCTTGACATTTCTGCCTGGGAGAGACCTTGCTGATGCAGTATAACCACCGTGTATCATGTTGCTGTGCTCAGTCTTGCCATGGTGTATGACGTTTGACAGTAAACTGTCTTCAGCAACCTCACCTTGTTAGCTGAGTTTGGCTGTTCCTCACCCAGTTTTATTCCTCCTACACAACTGTTTGTGTTTCAGTTACTGATTGTGTTTCAAACTCCGTATTTAATTGATGATGATTAGCACCCGTTTTGTATAATTGTTCAATCATACACCTGACTATATGCCTACAAAATCCCTGATTTTGTGCAAGTGTACCTACTCAAATTTATACTGTTTTGAAGGCAACGGTTACACACCAGATATGGATTTTATTTAGATGTATCTTCAGTTCACTCACTTTGCATTTAGTTAATTAATAAATATAATCTATTAACATGTCTATTTTTGAAAGCATTCTTACTTTACAGAATTTTTTCAAACCTGCCTAAAATGTTTGCACAGTACTGTATGTTGACTATGACGTTAGCTAATATGGTGACAATGATGTAGGTTGTGTGTAGCAGTTAACGGTTATGATATGAAGGTTTGGCTTGGAAAGGTTTTTTCACCTTGTCATGGACAGCTGATGTGTTGTGCACTTACGTCCACAAGCAAAGGGAAAATGTTGCACAAAGAAATTATACAACGAGCAAAGTGATCATGCTGTTTATATGTGGCTGCTATGAAAGTGAACTGTGTTTGTGTGTGATATTCATTCTGCCAATTCTGTTGATAAACGTTTGCTTCTTAAACGGAAGCAAACGGAATGAAACGGGGATAAACATACCTGAATTTGTCCAATAGAAACTCTTGTTTGCAACTGTTGAAATAATGATTACATCCTAGATCAGCTAGATGCAAGCAAGAGTCTGCAAGGTGGAATCGAATGTGTCACTGTCTGTGACCTTGATCACTAAAATGTTTCTCTCAACCTGTGAATGTTGTGAACTTTCATTCATAGGCTAGGTTGTAACAACCGCAGGGTGGGTATGGTGAAAACTAGAGTATCATGTAGTAGCCAAGACCTATCAATGTTACATTGAGCTGAGTGAATGGAATATGAGTGTAATAGAAATAAGGCCATGCTCATAAAACACCACCACTGCTATATTCTAACCGTCTATCTCCCCTCTACTGTAACTAGGCAAAAAACAACAGTAGAGAGAAGTTTCCAAATGAGTCTCGTTTTCTACTCATAGAGGGTGCTGAGGAGGCATCATCATTTGAATGTGGAAGCCCGAGAGGGAGGAAAAAAAAGAAGGATGAGGGAAATGAACATTAGAGGAGAAAAAAGTTGAGCAGGGAATGAATGGAAGAGGGGAAACAAATGTGAGAGCTGTCGTGCATGAAATTAAAAAGACACCTCCAAATATTCCTTCTGACCATGCTTTATGACCAGCCCTCCTAAAGCTCTCCCACTGGGCACAGATGTCAGTTCAACGACTAGTTTACATTTGGTTGGGTTGTCAACTAATGTGAATTCAACGTGAAATCAACAAGAAAATGTAACCATGTAAATTGATTTAGGTTAAAAGTTTGGTTAAAAAAATACTAAATTCCCGTACTTTGATGACTTTCAAATCCAATCAGTTTCCACATTGATTCAACATCATCACATTACATTTTTTGGGTTGAAATGTCATGGAAACAACATTTTTGCATAATGGAGATCTCGCCTACTCTCCTTCTCCTTTTTCTCTCTCTCTCAGTATCTCCTAGGCAGAGTAAAAGAGAGAGAGAGAGTCATTTAGGCATTCTCTCTCCTCTTTTCCTCTCCTCTCTTCTCCTCTATATTTCTCTCCTTCCCTTTCTCTCATGTCTCTCTCTCTCTCTGTTTCTCTCTCCCTCTTGCTCCTCTTTTCATCTTAATATCTCTCTGTTTCTTCCCCACCCTCTCCCAACCCTACACCCCCGTGTATCTTTTGCTGTTGATCTGCGGGGAGGGGAGTGTGCAGGGCAGATCTGAGATGGTGTAACCTTTAAGGTATGGCCGAATCAATAAAGCTCTCAGCAGTCCACTGCCTTCAACAGGTCTAGGGGAATCTGAGTATTTGTGTTTAGCCTGGTTCTGCTTTGAAATATCTGTCTTCCTATCAAAGGGGGAGGGATCCTTAGCGTTGTCAGTCTCTGTTGTTGCTGCGTGGTCTCTTGTAGACTCCAGGCAGATAGCTTGTCGCCATCATCGACAAATACTTTTTCTCCTTACTTAAACCAGTGAGCTACATTAGGACACAGAGCACTGTACCCTTAAGGCTCAATCCAGTCTCAGTAGCAATGATCTCTGAACCAGAGATTCTTGAGATTTTATTTCTACTCAGAGAAGAAGTCTGCTTGGATCACACAATGCAAAAGCGCAAATACCATGTCTCTCCCAACAAGGAATACATTCAAGATATTCCACCTTTTTTTCAACAAATATCTTTTAATATTGTTGAGAGGCATAATCCCATATGTTCATATTTCTTCTGTTGCTGTGCGGTAGGGAAGTTTAAGGTAAATAGACCCCGTCCAAGAGAGGAGGAATATTAGCATTTAAACAGGATGAGGATGGAATACTCTTTTGGATCTGACTGGTGCTGTGCTGCACAAAACACAAGACAACATACTGCTTTCAATGTCCGAGACTGACTTGGAGTTGATGCTTGAATGGGTTCAGACAAAGAATTGTGCATTAGTAATACATTTAAAAAATGTATTAAAGCAGTGAGGACTCTGGACCACATAACCATGACTCACGTGGTAGTGATAGTGGTGGGCAATGATTCTCAATCCCAATACCACCCCCCCCCCCCCTCTCCCCCCGACTCCCTTTAAAGGCGTTTGCATGCTTCCCAGCCGAAACAAATCGTTTGTGCATATGTTATGATATTACTTTGTGGCGTTTTTGTTCGTTTTGGACTACGTGTAAGGGTTTTCTCAGCTGTTCGGACACACAAAAACTTTTCTCGGGGCAAGCCGAAGTTGGTAGCTGAAGTCCGTAGCCAAATTCTATACCCCTTCGTTGGTGATTGGTCAACAGTAAAGATTCCTCAACAAGATACGACTCGTTTTCACACAACAGTTTTCGTTAAGAAAAACTGCATCAAACAGTTAGATGCGCGACTACGATCTCCTCAGCAAAAACCCTGTTGAGATAACCCTTCCGAGTGTGTTTACCTTACCAACTCTTTTGTTTACCTTCTCTAATCATCAGGAGCTGACTTCCGTGGTAGCCAATGAACAGTCTCAGCCTCACAGAGCTCTGTGATCTCTCGAAGCCCCAATGTGTCAGAGTGACAAGCTATTGACTTCCATCTTCAAATGGAGTCATTCCCCGAGGTAGTCTAGGGGACAGCAGCTCAGCTATCGATCCATAGGAGTGATATGAGCTATGGGCCCACCACCTATGATAAATCTATCAGCCGGGCGATATGAAGTACGCACATGCCAAACGAGGTATGATGTATATACAGTGGGGCAAAAAAGTATTTAGTCAGCCACCAATTGTGCAAGTTCTCCCACTTAAAAAGATGAGAGAGGCCTGTAATTTTCATCATAGGTGCACTTCAACTATGACAGACAAATGAAGAAAAAAAATCCAGAAAATCACATTGTAGGATTTTTAATGAATTTATTTGCAAATTATGGTGGAAAATAAGTATTTGGTCACCTACAAAGAAGCAAGATTTCTGGCTCTCACAGACCTGTAACTTCTTCTTTAAGAGGCTCCTCTGTCCTCCACTCGTTACCTGTATTAATGGCACCTGTTTGAACTTGTTATCAGTATAAAAGACACCTGTCCACAACCTCAAACAGTCACACTCCAAACTCCACTATGGCCAAGACCAAAGAGCTGTCAAAGGACACCAGAAACAAAATTGTAGACCAGCACCAGGCTGGGAAGACTGAATCTGCAATAGGTAAGCAGCTTGGTTTGAAGAAATCAACTGTGGGAGCAATTATTAGGAAATGGAAGACATACAAGACCACTGATAATCTCCCTTGATCTGGGGCTCCAAGCAAGATCTCACCCCGTGGGGTCAAATTGATCACAAGAACGGTGAGCAAAAATCCCAGAACCACACGGGGGGACCTAGTGAATTACCTGCAGAGAGCTGGGACCAAAGTACCAAAGCCTACCATCAGTAACACACTACGCCGCCAGGGACTCAAATCCTGCAGTGCCAGACGTGTCCCCCTGCTTAAGCCAGTACATGTCCAGGCCCGTCTGAAGTTTGCTAGAGAGCATTTGGATGATCCAGAAGAAGATTGGGAGAATGTCATATGGTCAGATGAAACCAAAATATAACTTTTTGGTAAAAACTCAACTCGTCGTGTTTGGAGGACAAAGAATGCTGAGTTGCATCCAAAGAACACCATACCTACTGTGAAGCATGGGGTTGGAAACATCATGCTTTGGGGCTGTTTTTCTGCAAAGGGACCAGGACGACTGATCCGTGTAAAGGAAAGAGTGAATGGGGCCATGTATCGTGAGATTTTGAGTGAAAACCTCTTTCCATCAGCAAGGGCATTGAAGATGAAACATGGCTGGGTCTTTCAGCATGACAATGATCCCAAACACATCGCCCGGGCAACGAAGGAGTGGCTTCGTAAGAAGCATTTCAAGGTCCTGGTTTGGCCTAGCCAGTCTCCAGATCTCAACCCCATAGAAAATCTTTGGAGGGAGTTGAAAGTCTGTGTTGCCCAGCAACAGCCCCAAAACATCACTGCTCTAGAGGAGATCTGCATGGAGGAATGGGCCAAAATACCAGCAACGGTGTGTGAAAACCTTGTGAAGACTTACAGAAAACGTTTGACCTCTGTCATTGCCAACAAAGGGTATATAACAAAGTATTGAGATAAACTTTTGTTATTGACCAAATACTTATTTTCCACCATAATTTGCAAATAAATTAATTTAAAATCCTACAATGTGATTTTCTGGATTTTTTTTCTCATTTTGTCTGTCATAGTTGAAGTGTACCTATGATGAAAATTACAGGCCTCTGTCCTTTGACAGCTCTTTGGTCTTGGCCATAGTGGAGTTTGGAGTGTGACTGTTTGAGGTTGTGTACAGGTGTCTTTTATACTGATAACAAGTTCAAACAGGTACTATTAATACAGGTAACGAGTGGAGGACAGAGGAGCCTCTTAAAGAAGAAGTTACAGGTCTGTGAGAGCCAGAAATCTTGCTTATTTGTAGGTGGCCAAATACTTATTTTCCACCATAATTTGCAAATAAATTAATTAAAAATCCTACAATGTGATTTTCTGGATTGTTTTTCTTCTCATTTTGTCTGTCATAGTTGAAGTGTACATATGATGAAAATTACAGGCCTCTCTCAAATTTTTAAGTGGGAGAACTTGCACAATTGGTGGCTGACTAAATACTTTTTTGCCCCACTGTATGCATGCACAGGTTAAAGTCGGCTGGAAATATTGATTAATGAAATGACTCCCCACCATGCATACACACACACACACACACACACACACACACACACACACACACACACACACACACACACAGTCTGTGAGGCTGATGCGGGCACACACACATGCCACTGTGACAGAAAAGGCAGAAATCTCAGCTCTCTAAATTGAAAACATCTTTGATACACAGGAGACTCTTTCTCCCTCTTCCACGTCTCCTTGTCTGACTCCTCTCTAAACCGTGTGTCAGAGAGGGGAGAGTGATCAATGCGAGACACTGTTTGTAGGGCATCTACAGCAGGATCCTCAGAGCGTCTTCTGGGGCCATGTCTTCTCAGAGGAGCGATGTCATAATCTCTGGTGTGGGGATAAGGCATTGATTGGTGACTTTGGCAAACACATCTGTCTTGGAGATAAAGGGTTTTGATCATGTGTCATGTTCACTGTCTTGTAACTGCGGTTACCTGTGCCACACCTGCTTGTGGTTTCTCCACTTGTAAGTCAATAGAGGTTGATGAGGAGCCTGACAAACAATGGCCACACACAAGGTTCATTTCTAACCATCACAGATTTTCACTCCTGGGTCCATATGGCACGGTTGATATTTTACATCTTCCCGTCCTGCCAATCACTAATCTGTCATCAACAGTCCCTTGGATAGATTATGACAAATAACAAGAAAAGTTGTTTTGTTGGTTGATTAAGCCATGAATATAAAAGTGTTCTTGGTTCAGTCAGAGCCTTCACCTGTCTAACCAGCAAACACAGAACCATCTCATCTGATAACACTGACCACAGAAGATCTCAACAGCCCTACCCACAACAAGCTTTGATCAGTCGCTTTCTAATGTCACTTTAATATCATTGATGTAATCTCTTGTCACTTACTTGGTGTTTAGACCATTCATCGAAGCAAAGACGGTTTAAAATCAACATCATCTGTCAATTAGAAATGACCAGAAAAATTCAAAATCTGTGTGCAGTTGAAATAGGTCAAATGTTGCCATTTATATAGAATGTTGTTTTCAGAACGCTGAAGTCCGTATAGATCCAAACTGCACTAAGTACAAATGAGTACCTACAGGGATGTTAGACCTAGTGAGGACCCAAGGGCCCATTAAGGGACGGAGTTGGACCATACTTCGTCCCAGGCATTTCTAGCACACCGGCACCTTGTTTTTCTTCAGGCATTTCCACAAACTGCTCTACGGGCAGTACGTTTCTGGGCCTATATACGATGTTAGTTCTATGGTAAGATTGTTATTACGTGGAAGACTGTGGGGGGTGTTTTCCTTTGGTTTCTCAGTAATTAGAAGTGTCTAATGGGGCCCTGCTGGAAGAGCCATTAGCGCGTAGCGGGGTCTGTGTCACAGCTACAGAGAAGTGAAAGCCTGCCTGCTGCACTAAACCAAGCAGAACATAACCCAACTCACTGTCACTGTCAAGCCAATCAAATACAGCACCGGATCAGGTGTGTGTGGGAGGAGTGTTTGTGTGTGTGTGTGTGTGTGTGTGTGTGTGTGTGTGTGTGACAGCTCATGGGCACAGCAACTCCTTTTCTAACTACTAGTCTGAACTGACTATCAAACATTTACTCTTAAACCTCAAAAGATTCCTTCAGTTTCTAACCAGCATTTATCTTAGACAAGGGGATATTGGAAAACCTGTGTGATGATTTACAATCATTTCAAAAGCCCCTCATATCTCTATGATAAATCCATGGGCATATGAGTGAGTGGGTGCTACGTTTTAACTCGGGGCTATGAAAATAGACCTCACACCGCATCAATAACTTCTATGAAGAAGTAGAATATTTCAAGGAAATTATGTGATGTCTCAATGTGCATTGGGAAAACTTCAACATTAGATTACTAAAATAAAAAAGCTCTGCTAGGAGAAAGAGGGAGTTGCAGCGGCTTTTAACTGCTTGTTCTTGTTCTCCATCATCTTTCCTTCTTTCATTCCCTTTGAGTCTTCATCCCTCTCTTTCAAGTGGACCTGGCTTTGATCCCAACCCTGTGGGATTTAGGACGGGAGAATCGCAGATGTTCCGACTTCTAATAACATAAAAAGATTTGATACCAGATAATATGGTTAAAAGATAGGGTTTGAAAAGTCTGGAAAAAGTTACAGTCAAAATAAAGACATAGATAAAGAAATAAAGAAACAGGTGTGGGAGTTGGTTAGTTCTACTTCCTTGGGAGTTGGTTAGTTCTACTTCCTTGGGAGTTGGTTAGTTCTACTTCCTTGGGAGTTGGTTAGTTCTACTTCCTTGGGAGTTGGTTAGTTCTACTTCCTTGGGAGTTGGTTGGTTTTACTTCCTTGGGAGTTGGTTAGTTCTACTTCCTTGGGAGTTGGTTAGTTCTACTTCCTTGGGAATTGGTTAGTTTTACTTCCTTGGGAGTTGGTTGGTTTTGCTTCTTTGGGAGTTGGTTAGTTCTATTCATTGGAAGTTGGTTAGTTCTACTTCCTTGGAAGTTGAGTCGAGGGCTCCATTTTCTATTTCTTTGTACCTGTATTTAGCTTAAATCGATAGTCTAAAACAGTAATTCATTTGAAAGCAGTTGGCCCTTCGTGGTAATGTTGTATATAATCCCTACTCCCAGGCTGGCTGCCTGGTTTTGTAGAGACACTCCAACATGAGGTCAATGTCATCATCTGAGGGGGCGCCACCAAGCCTGGCACCGTAGAGACCTGTGCCAGGTGGTCAGTCCCTGGCCGCTGAGGAGTCTGGAATTGGCGGAGGGAAAATCGTTTTGCGGGTGTGAAGGGAGTGATAGGCTCTTTGGCATAAAGCTCACTGACATTTCAAGATCTTATTCCCCTCAAGCCTCAAAGGAAAGGACTGGGGAGGGTGTGTGTGGTGTGTGTGATGTGTGTGTGCGAAGGGGTAGGAACGCAGGATGTAATTGAGGTAAAAGGGTAATGATGGTGATAATCTTCTTCATGAGCTCTCCAACCTACCGTAGGCTTGCTTTATTCCTCATCTGTAAGCACTCTAGACTGGAGTGCCTTATCACATGGTTTGAGATAGCAGGTCCAGTACAAAGCAATGAGCAGTTGTTGACAACTCAATTAGCTTGAATGTCCTCTGAAAGTCTGACAACATGGAGAGCTCTAACACTTGAATAATGAGACAGAGATAGACACTGGGGCCATGGGGTCAACTGTGTTAACTTTTAGTGCAACTAAATCAGGTTTACTTTTCCATCATTCTATAACTGTCATTAACCTTCACCCATTGACTTGTATTTCCTGTTCAATGATTAACAGGTATGTACCTGCATAACTCACTGTGAGGCTCTGCTCCCCTTTCTCCAACTCGCTTTAAACAGTGTGCGTGTGTATGTGTGCGAGAGTGTGTCTGCTTGTTTGTTTGTGCGAACAAGGTGCGTGCACTTACTTATGGTTTGAACTAGTGGTGCGCGGGTCAGCTGTTTGCTAATAACCCATCCTCAACCCTCTGACTATTTGTGATGGAGTGAAAATCTGAGGCCTTCCCCCAGACCCTAACTAATAGATATTGAAACGGCCTTTAAGCTACAGCATGAGACAGCAGGGTTCTTTGTTGACAGGGAAGCAGCATTGTTTTTGTTTGATTTACTGTAGATATGTTTCTGCTTACATTTAATGACATTTTGGTAGGCTGCTTGTCAGTCAACTTGCCTATAGCCTAGGTAGATACTGTACTCGCAGATTTTCTTCTGTCATTATACTCACTGTATGCTGCCCTAGAAGACTACATAAACCCTGGCTCATCAGGATAATGTCATAAATGATATAGGGAATGCTTCAATCTGGTTGACATCTGTAAAGTTCTTGGTCATTCCTTTTTCTTTCACAGAGTAAAGACATTTAGGGACCGGGGAGAAAAGGCAATAACTCATCAACAAAACATGGGAAACAGTTTCTGTGCAACATTTCCAATTGGCATCAGTTTGATCGGTTGAAAGGATGAGATTTCAGTTCGGCATATTTTATGTGGTTGAAATACTATCAGCTTTTATGATGCTGATTAAGCACCTTTACAGGCAGACCCTAACTGAGCATTGCATTCGCTCAAGATTCTGAAAGAAAGAAATCATATTTCTCCACTCGTTTCCAAGTCAAAATGTACATTTGGTGTATCAGTTTACTGCAAGAAATGCTTCATTCGGCAGGAGTTAATATTAAGACTATGTGAGAGGTTATAGACCGAGAGTCAAATCAGTTTCCATTTAACGAATCGAAACAGCAGGCAACAGTTCCCTTGACCTGCCATAGGACTATTTAAAGTGCCCGTCTTGTGACTGTCGAATTTGTATAGCGCCTCACAATTATCACACATAACATAGGCAGTGCTATAATCATCCTCTTTTACCACTTCAACAATTATTTTCCAAACATTACTGTTCCTTCCCTCCCTTCTCTTTATTTGCAATTCTCTATTTCGCAGCTTTTCGCTTATTGAATTAAAGTCATTTTGTATTAAACAACATTTTGCCTCAGTGGATCCACATTAACCTTTTCAGCCTGTTCCCAAAAGTGTTTGGCGATTGGTGTGTAGGTGTCACGCCCTGACCTTAGTTATCTTTGTTTTCTTTATTATTTTGGTTAGGTCAGGGTGGGACGAGGGTGGTTTGTTTAGTTTTTCTATTGTCTAGGGTTTTTTGTATGTCTAGGGGTTATATGTCTATGGTTGCCTAGATTGGTTCTCAATCAGAGGCAGCTGTTTATCGTTGTCTCTGATTGGGGACCGTATTTAGGTAGCCATATTCCTTGGGTATTTGGTGGGTTATTGTCTATGTGTTAGTTGCCTGTCAGCACTCGTGCTATATAGCTTCACGTTCGTTTGTTTAGTGCTTTTCCTTCATTAAAAGAAGAATGTATGCTCATCACGCTGCGCCTTGGTCCCATCCATATGACAAACGTGACAGTAGGCTACTTTGCGTGTGTAAAGTTAGGCCCTAAAGCTTAGGCTTATGCACTAATGCCAGAAAGAAAAAACTAAAATGTAGCCTATAAACATAAGTTGCACAAAAGTTATACATTTATGGATTTTTTTTATGTATTGTTTTCATCCACACAACATTTCATGACTTTAACCCGCGCGTCACTGGTATGAACCTAGGTATAATCTTAGTCATGGGCCTGCGTGTGTGTGTTTGTGTGTGTGCGCTCGCATTTGTGTGTGTGTTTGCATGTGTGTATTAGCAGTAGCCCATCTGTGGATCCTCCACTTCAAAGAAGCCCAAAACCTAACAAGGCAATAATAACAATGTAATACTAGAAAAAAACACGAGAAATAAGAAGAAATATGAAGAACACATTAAGTAAGTAAGCATACTATATAATGGGTCAGTTCCAGTACCATATTTACAATGTGCAGGGAGACTAGAGTGATGTAGGTAGATATGCATATGGGTAAGGTGACTAGGCATCAGTATCTATTATATACAGAGTAGCAGCAGCTTGGAGGTGAGTTGGTGTGTGTGTAGTCAGTATCAATGTATGTGCATATTATGTGTGAGTGAGCAGATGATGGAGTGAGTGTGTGTGTGTGAGTGTGTAGGGCTCTTTGAGTGTGCATAGATACAGTGCAAAACTAAAATGTCAGTCATTTTAACACGTTTGCTGTTTAGTGTTTTGTTCCGGGGCAGAACACTGAACCTTTCAGGAAATTAATGATAATGTTCTTCCACCTATTTGAAGCTTGAGTTCCTCTTCTACTACATAATGTATAGCTTTGAGAGAGAGAGAGAGAGAGAGAGAGAGAGAGAGAGAGAGAGAGAGAGAGAGAGAGAGAGAGAGAGAGAGAGAGAGAGAGAGAGAGAGAGAGAGAGAGAGAGAGAGAGAAGGCTATGTGCACACTGCCCACAAAATGAGGTGGAAACTGAGTTGCATTTCCTAACCTCCTGCCAAATGTTTGACCATGTTAGAGACACATATTCCCCTCAGATTACACAAACCCACAAATAATTTGAAATCAAATCCCATTTTGATCAACTCCCATATCTATTGGGTGAAATATCACAGTGTGCTATCACAACATTGAGATTTGTGACCTGTTGCCACAAGAAAAGGGCAACCAGCGAAGAACAAACACCACTGAAAATACAACCCATTTTTATTTATTTTCCCTTTTCTACTTTAACGATTTGACACTTTAACTAACACACTATATGGACATGATATGATGTTTGAAATATCCCTTTTTTTGTGTTATTTTGAATGTAATGTTTATTTCTGATTGTTTATTTCACTTTAGTTTATTTTCTATTTCATTTGCTTTGGCAATGTAAACATATGTTTCCCATGCCTATAAATTCCTTTGAATACAAGAGAGAGAGAGAGAGAGCACTCAAGATTCAAGATTGACTTTGACATTGGACATCCGGAAGACATCTGGAAATGCCTTCAAAACCGGCCACTAGGGTGCAACAGTGAGCACTCTTACCATCAAGTATGCTTGGGGTAATAAGGTGTTGTGGACGGGGTGGTGGATAGCTGTCATCACATGACTCCAGAACCAAAGGTTGTGTGTTCAACCCCAGTGGTAGACCCCAAAATGTTTCATCCTAAATCTTAACCCTTTAAGCACAAAACCACAGTTGCTTTTCCCAACAGGAGGCGCCCCACTGCTTGTTGTGAGAGAGAAAAAGTATAGAGTTTAAATGGAAGCATGGGGGTTTGGCCCAGCCATAGTCGCTGGGCTGGCCTTGGGGAAAGGTGTGTCTTTCTGCTAAATCCCGCCCGCTCGATTGACCTTCATTATGCTTCACTCAGGGAGCCAGCGGAGTGAGAGGAAGCTACTACTGCCACCAGACCCAAACACAGCAGACAAGCAATATGCACTTCAGGCTTCGGTGTTAAGAGGTGTAACGATGCGTTCTCATCCCTGCGCTAGGCAGGTGAACATCTTGTGTGATGTAGCCAACCAGGCATAGATAGATGGTTTGAAGTGGCTCTGGCTCAGTGTTCATAAGTAAAACTGATATTTATTTGCTTTGTTGAGATGACATTACGTTCACCTGGATATTAGCCAATTGCCAGGCAAGGATAGGTAGCTAAAGAACTCTCCCTGGACTATAGACATAGAACAGCTATGGTCATGAAGCAGATCCAGACGGAATTCCTGCCTAGGGATGAGAGCGCATCATTGCACCATATTTGCACCTTGAGTGATTTTGTACGCCCGTTACTATTGCCCTCATGATTCAGAGACATTGAACTGGAAGTTCAATTACCATTCAAGCATGTAATTAACTAAATAGAATTACATTTAGGTTGCTATATGTTAGCTTATCGCCCAAGTGGGAATGGGACCGTGGTACGTAAGGAGAATTCCATTTCCATAGGCCTAGAGATAAGCTAATCAACGTGAATTCACAAGGAGTCAGGACGAGCTTATAATTTTAACCTTTGTTTATCGAGTCAGCCATATCATCCATGGTTCTGAAACGGGAGTAAAAGTATGTAAATTATTATTATTATTATTATTATTTTTTTTTAACCTTTTTTAACTAGGCAAATCAGTTAAGAACAAATTCTTATTTACAATGATGGCCTACCCAGTCCAAACCCTAACGACAACCAATTGTTCGCCGCCCTATGGGACTCCCAATCATGGCCGGTTGTGATACAGCCTTAATGAGGTTCTCAATAATATATTAAAATAATGACGAAAATATTGAACTAGAATTCAATTCACTCTGATGAATCCATGATAAGGACATGCATTCAAATCTGCAGGGGAGATCTGAGGGAAGGATTAGGAAAATTGAGGGAAATAATAAAAAAATTGGTGTGACCAATGGGTCTCATGACTCGCGCTCCCGACAGAGTTAGCTCTCGTTACAGTGCTTTTCTTCAGACATAGGAATTCTCAGGCTGGAACATTATTGATGTTTTATGTTAAAAACATCCTAAAGATTGATTCCATACATCGTTTGACATGTTTCTAAAGGACTGTAACGGAATTTTTGCGAGTTTTTGTCTGGACGAAATGCTTGCGCCTCATGAAGATGGATTTACTGGGCTGAACACGCAAACAACAAGTGGCTATTTGGACCTCCCGGGTTGGATGGCGCTGTGTTAAGAAGCTGTGCGGCTTGGTTGGGTTGCGTCTCGGAGGACACATGACTTTCAACCTTCATCTCTCCCGAGCCCGTACGGGAGTTGTAGCGATGAGACAAGAGAGTAGCTGCTAAAAACAAATGGATACCATGAAATTGGGGAGAAAAAGGTAAAATAAAAATAATAATAATAATAAAAAAGGGGAACTGGGATTCCTGAGAGTGCCTTCTGATGAAGATCATCAAAGGTAAGTGAATATTTATGGTGTTGTTTCTAACTTTGTTGATTCCTAAATGGCGGATATTCCTCTGGCTGTTGTGGGTTCTGAGTGCCGTTCTCAGATAATGCTTTTTCCGTAAAGTTTTTTTTTAACCTGACAGAGCGGTTGCATTAAGGAGAAGTCTATCTTTAATTCTGTGAATAACACTTGTATCTTTTATCACTGTTTATTATGAGTATTTTTGCAAAATCACCGGATGTATTGGAATCAAAACATTACTGCACTTAAGGCGCCAATGTAAACTGAGATTTTTGGATATAAATACAGTATGCACATGATCAAACAAAACATACCCTATGAGTGTCATCTGAAGAAGATCATCAAAGGTTAGTGATTCATTTTATCTATATTTCTGCTTTTTGTGACTCCTATCTTTGGCTGGAAAAATGGCTGTGTGTTTTTTCGACTTGGCTATGACCTAACATAATCATATGTTGTGCTTAGCTGTAAAGCATTTTTGAAATCGGACAAGATGTTCATCTTTCATTTGCTGTATTGGACTTGTTAATGTGTGAAAGTTACATATTTAAAAAAAATATTTTAGAATTTCGCGCGCTGCCTTTTCAGTGGAATGTTGTCGAGCGGAACCTCTGCGCTAGAAAGGTTAATAAGAAAAATCACCAAAAACAATGTGACAAAACCCCTTCGCACGCCAGACTTAACTTGTACATACACTTACATTAAACAATTCCGGAAAAGGACATGGGGGAAACAGAGGGTTAAATACACAACATGTAATTACGGAATTGGAACCAGGTGTGTGGGAAGACAAGACAAAACAAATGGAAAATGAAAGGTGGATCGGCGATGGCTAGAATGCCGGCGACGCCGACCTCCGAACGGCGCCCGAACAAGGAGAGGGACCGACTTCGGCGGAAGTTCAAATCAAATTTTATTTGTCACATACACATGGTTAGCAGATGTTAATGCGAGTGTAGCGAAATGCTTGGTAGCGAAATGCTTGAGTACCCCCCCTTGACGTGTGGCTCCAGCAGCACGCCGACACCGGCCTTGGGGACGACCCGTAGGGCGAGGCGCAGGGAGATCCGCACGTCTTTGACCGGAACCCAGCACCTTTCCTCCGGACCGTACCCCTCCCACTCCACGAGAACCTGAAGGCCCCTCGCCCGATGCCTCAAATCCAGTATGGAGTGAACGGAGTACGCCGGGGCCCGCTCGATGTCCAGAGGGGGCGGAGGAACCTCTCGCACCTCAGACTCCTGGAGCGGGCCAGCCACCACCAGCCTGAGGAGAGACACATGGACACGTAAAGCCTGCTCAATGTCCGTGTCCATCTACCCCAATACACGGGCACAGACCTCCCTCCTTCTTCTTCACAAAAAAGAAACTCGATGAGGTGGGTGAAATGGAGGACCAAATGTACCCCTAACGCAGGGATTCGGAGACATATGTTTCCATAGCCTCTGTTTCCGCCTGTGAGAGGGGATACACGTGACTCCTGGGAAGTGCAGCGTCTACCAGGAGATTTATCACAGAATCGACCCGTCGATGGGGTGGTAATTGAGTCGCCTTCTTTTTGGAGAAGGCAAGAGCCAAATCGGCATATTCAGGGGTAATGCGCACGGTGGAGACCTGGTCTGGACTCTCCACCATAGTAGCACCAACGGAAACCCCTAAACACCTCCCCAAGCACTGGCCAGATCGATGAAGACGGCTGCACAGTACTGTCTTATATCGATGGCGGTTATGATATCGTTTAGGACCTTGAGCGTGCCTGAGGTGTACCCATGACCAGCTCGAAAACCAGATTGCAAAGCAGAGAAGGTAAGGATTCAAAATGGTCGGTGATCTGTTTGTTAACTTGGCTCTTGAAGACTTTAGAAAGGCAGGGCAGGATCGATATAGGTCTATAACAATTTGGGTCTAGAGTGTCTCTTCCTTTGAAGAGGGTGATGACAGGGGCAGCTTTCCAATCTATAGGGATTGTGGCGGATCATTTTAGAAAGAGACGGTCTAGATTGTCTAACCCAGCTGATTTTTACTGGTCCAGATTTTGCAGCTCTTACAGAACATCAGCAATCTGGATTAGGTTGAAGGAGAATCTTGGGAAAGTTGCTGAGGGGGTGCAGAGCTTAATGAAATTCTCGATTATTGTAGATTTGTCGGTGGTTACAGTGTTTCCTATCCTCAGTGCAGAGGGCAGATGGGAGGAGGTATTCTTATTCTCCATGGACTTTACAGTGTCCCAAAACATTTTGGAATTTGTGCTACAGGATGCAAATTTCTGTTTGAAAAAGCTAGCCTTTGCTTTCCTAAGTGACTGTGTATATTGGTTCCTAACTTCCCTGAATAGATGCACTGGAGACCAGATGCGTAGAGCCGGCTTCATGGCACTTGGCTCGATGCCCACTCTAGCCCGGCCGATACGCGGAGCTGGTATGTACCGCACCGGGCTATGCACCCGCACTGGGGACACCGTGCGCTTCACAGCATAACACGGTGCCTGCCCGGTCTCTCTAGCCCCCCGGTAAGCACAGGAAGTTGGCGCAGGTCTCCTACCTGGCGTCGCCACACTTCCTGTGTGCCACCCCCCCAATAAATTTTTGGGGCTGACTCTCGGGCCTCCATCCACGCCGCCGTGCTGCCTCCTCATACCAGCGCCTCTCCGCCTTCGCTGCCTCCAGCTCTTCTTTGGGGCGGCGATAATCTCCTGGCTGTGCCCAGGGTCCTTTACCGTCCAACTCATCCTCCCATGTCCAGTCCTCCGTGCGCTGCTCCTGCTGCCGCTGCCTGTCACCACGCCGCTTGGTCCTGTTGTGGTGGGTGATTCTGTAACTGAATTCTTCCGTCGAAGGAGAGGAGTAGCAAAATGCAGCGTGGTTGAAATTCATGTTTGTTTTTAATAAGAAAACTATACATGAATAAACTACAAAAACAACAAACGTGTAAACCGAAACAGTCCCGTATGGCACTGACACAGGAGACAATCACCCACAAAACCCAACACCAAACAGGCTACCTAAATATGGTTCCCAATCAGAGACAATGACTAACACCTGCCTCTGATTGAGAACCATATCAGGCCAAACACAGAAACAGACAAACTAGACACACAACATAGAATGCCCACTCAGATCACACCCTGACCTAACAAAACATAGAAACATACAAAGCAAACTATGGTCAGGGTGTGACAATTTGTTAATTTAGTAAATAATGTATTAAACTCTATTTCTTGAACTGCATTGTTGGTTAATGGCTTGTAAGTAGGCATTTCACTGTATGGTCTGTTGTATTCGGCGCATGTGACAAATACAAATTGATTTGATTTGATTATGATCAAAGTATTTTTTTGATAAATCCATGATAGAAAAAGTAATTCACGCATCTTTCTCATGTCAGTCAGTCATGTGCGAAGTTCTATATCGTCTAAATAACTCAACTGGCTCATTTGCCTGCCTGTAAAGAAAAGGGTGGTCTGTTCGTTGATCCTGCTGCTCTGATTGAGTGAAGCTGTGTTTCTCCTGCTGCTTGCTTCTCTGATAAATCACATGGTGACGATGTTCACTATCAAGCTATCAATGTGCATAATATCTAACAAGCGGGGCAGGCATAGAGAAAAAATTAAGAAATGCTCCTAATCTGCAGCTTTTTTGAAGTGAGAAAGTACAGGGAGGTATTTTGACGACGATCTACTTACGCATACTAAAATTAACACTTCAATTTTTTCTGATCACGAGTATCATCCGATCCGATGATCAACTGTCAATAAGATTACTAATTAAAGTATGGCCATGTCAGCACACCCCTAATACATACTGCCATGTCAAAAATCTAGCTTTATCTTGCTTGTAAACATTATTAGTAAGTAAAAAACAATCTGAATACAAGATGCAAGCTGGCTAGCTAACGTTTGCTTATACATGTAGCTACACTGTCGAACACACAATGGTTAGCAGCTAGCGCTAGATAGCAAGTAGTTAGCAGGCTAACTTGATTTTATAGGCAACAATGTCAACGCTGAGCTGAAAAGGAGAACGTTGGCCATGTATTCGTGACTTTGTCACTTATCAGTGCCGGTTGGCTGTCTGCTGTGTTTGAGTCTGGCGGTAGTAGTAGCAGCTAGGGCCCTTCCGATTCCTCTCACTCCACTGGCTCCCAGAGTGAGGCACAAAGGAGGCACAATGAAGGTCATTCGAGTGGGCAGGATTTAACACCTTTTCTGAGGCCAGTCCAGCAGCTATGCTGGATTCGAACCCCCATGTTTTCGTTCTCTCTACTAACATAAGCAGTGGGGTGCCTTCTGATGGGAAAAGCAACTGTGGATCCGGGCTTTAACTTAACCATTCTGATTGAATGCCTAAAATGTATGTTTTAACCCTATCCAAAACCATAACCCTTATCTTCGAAATGTAATGTTTGGAGCTATTTCGAAGTATGACTTTGGAGATATGGAACGATGCTGAGCAGGAGGAGTCAATGGTTAAAGAGGTGGCATGCAGGCAGCGCTACACTCACATGCACATACACATGCATACAGAAAGGTACACACTCATGCACATACACACACAGTCATGCACGTACGTACACACACACACACACACGCGCGCGCACACACACACACACACACACGCACACGCACATGCACGCACACACACGCACACACACACACACGCACATACACCCGCACACACACACAGCATATATTTTACTATCCTTGTGGGTACCTAAATTGTATTTCCATTCAAAATCCTGTTTCCCTAACCCTAATTCTAACCCTAATCCTAAATGTAACCTTAACCCTTAACCTTTAGTCACAGGACCCTGACCCTAACCCCTCCCTCTGCAACTGGATCCTGGACTTCCTGACGGGGCGCCCCCCAGCTGGTAAGGGCAGACAACAACAAGTCTGCCACGCTGATCTTCAACACTGGGTTCCCTCAGGGGTGTGTACATAGTCCCCTCCTATACTCCCTGTTCACCCACAACTGCGTGGCCAAACATGACTCCAACACCATCATTAAGTTTGCTGACGACACAACAGTGGTAGGCCTGATCACCGACAACGATGAGACATCCTATAGGGAGGAGGTCAGAGAACTGGCAGTGTGGTGCCAGGACAACAACCTCTACCTCAATGTGAGCAAGACAATGGAGCTGATGGTGGACTACAAGAAAAGGCAGGCTGAACAGGCCTCCATTAACATCAACGGGGCTGTAGTGGAGCAGGTCGAGAGTTTCAAGTTCCTTTGTGTCCACATCACCAACGATCTGTCATGGTCCAAACACACCAAGACAGTCGTGAAGAGGGCACGACAAAACCCTTTCCCCCTCATGAGATTTGGCATGGGTCCCCAGATCCTTAAAAAGTTCTACAGCTGCACCATCAAGAGCATCCTGACCGGTTGCATCACCGCCTGGTATGGCAACTGCTCGGCATCTGACCGCAAGGCGCTACAGAGAGTAGTGCGAAGGGCCCAGTACATCACTGGGGACAAGCTTCCTGCCATCCAGGACCTATTCAATCGGCGGTGTCAGAGGAAAGCCCATAAAATTATCAGAGACTCCAGTCACCCAAGTCATAGACTGTTTTCTCTGCTACCGCACGGCAAGCGGTACCGGGGCGCCAAGCCTAGGACCAAAATGCTCCTTAACAGCGTCTACCCCCAAGCCATATGATTGCTGAACAATTAATAAAATGGCCACCGGACTATTACTTTGCCCCCCCTCTCCATTTGTTTTGTACACTGCTGCTACACTGATACACTGCTGTACACACACACACACACACACACACACACACACACACACACACACACACACACACACACACACACACACACACACACACACACACACACATACACACTCTACCCAATTAAAACAACTGACAGCTAAAGTTACAAATGAGTTAGGAGGGTTTCAATTACTTGTCAAATTGGACAGTGTACCCCGGTTATGAGCGTTCAGGACTCATTTGCGGCGAAGGGGAACGTTCAAATTCAAAGTAGCTACGGATTTATCTGTGTGTGCATGGCAGTGTATTTGTTTATGAGTGATTCTATGTGACAAAGAGAGAGAAAGACTGAAAGTGGTGGATGCTCCTCATAGGAGGAAGGGGAGGACCATCCTAATCAGTAAATTTCATAAAAATATAAATAGTGAAACATTAAAAAAGTTATCCTTTTTAGATCAAACTATAATAAATCAATTGATGTCAACAAATAACTGATCAAAACACACTGCTTTGCAATGAGGGTCTACAGTAGCCAGAACAGCTCCCTCTAGGGTAGCACCATGGTATAGCAGGACGACAGTTAGCTAGAATTGCAGATCATGAAATGTGGTGAGTAGGTGACTCAAAGGCCGTCATTGTAAATAAGAATTTGTTCTTAACTAACTTGCCTAGTTAAATAAAGGTTAAATGTAAAAAAAAGAGCACATGCAAAAAGAGAGTGAAAGACAATATTTGAACAGTTTTGAACAAATATATTTATTCAAAATAATTAAGGAGAATCAGGATCGAGAGAAATGTTGTGAATGTAAATGTAAATATTTCCCGTGATTGTGCCTCAAAACCAAATGTCTACCTGGTCCACCACTCCACCCTGGACTTGAAAAGCCTTTACGACCAGGTCCACCTCTACACGGCAGCAGTGCCCACCTTCGGCCAGAACCTAAAATACATCTCCCTCAACCGCGGCCCCAACACCTCACACAGGAGAAACAGATCAACTGACACCCCGCACAGACCAGCGGTCCTTCTTTAAACGGCAACGACTGAAAGAAAAATAAGAAAAGTGAAAAAGAGGTCTCAAATGAACTGATGCGTGTTGAGGGTCTTCTCCACTCACACACACCAACACACCATGTTTTTTGTGTCATCCTCCTCTTGTGTCAGTCTGTCCCCCTGCTCCCACTCACATGGATGCAGAGGCCTGGACGGCTGAGAGGGCTCAGTACCAGCTCTCCAACATGTCCTTGAGTTGACGTTCAAACTGTAATGAGATCTCAGTGAAAAATGTACTGGATGCAATAACTTCTGGGCCTTCAAACAGAGAAGGATGGGGGAGTAGCCAAAGGCATCTAATGGGACGGCAGCCTGAATGAAATGAAATATGTTAATAAATAGTAGCGTAAATGATGTGCCGATATGCTGTCGCCACACAGCCATGCATCACTGCTTTTGCCACTGGATTTATATTAAATTAAATAAAGTTTTACTTGGGAGTTAAGGTTTGGTAAAAAGTTTTTAAAAACAGTGGAGATTCAACTGAGCTCCCTGAGCATTGGGGACTATTTATAACAGATTTAAAATTAGATTTTAGTTTGTTAGTCATTAGTTTATAGATCTAGTCTAGTCTATAAATCAGTAATGAACAGCTATCGCTCATTGGTTGAAATGATTGTTTCCCTCCCTCCCTCCCTCCCTCCCTCCCTCCCTCCCTCCCTCCCTCCCTCCCTCCCTCCCTCCCTCCCTCCCTCCCTCCCTCCCTCCCTCCCTCCCTCCCTCCCTCCCTCCCTCCCATATTGTAAGCTTTGTGCCCTTCTTCTTGCTAACCCCTCCCTCCCATTGTGTTAGCTCTATGCTCTGCTCCTTGGCTAACCCCCCCCCCCTCCCATTGTGTTAGCTTTATGCTCTTCTCGTTGGCTAACCCCCTCCCATAGTGTTAGCTCTGTGCGCTTGTCCTTGGTTAACCCCTCCCTTCCTGAGTACTAGCTCTGTGCTTTTCACAACCTGATTAATCAAGAAGCACCAGTTGGCCCTGTTAATCACAGAGTGGAACTGGAGAGAAAGGGAAGAGAGGGGGGAGAAGGGAGAGAAATAAAAAGAAAGAAAGAAAGAAAGAATGAAAGAAAGAAATAAACTGAGAGCGAGAAAGAAAATGGAACAAGAGAGAGAGAGGAGGGAGATGGAGAGAAAGTGAGAGAGGAAAGGACAGAGATGTGAGGGGGATAGAGAGAAAGTGAGAGAGGAATGGACAGAGATATGAGGGGGATGGAGAGAAAGTGAGAGAGGAGAGGACAGAGATAGGAGGGGGATGCAGAGGACAAAGGACAGAGAGAGACCAAGAAAAAGCCAGGAAGATGAAGAGAAAATGAGATTCAGACAGACAGAGAATGGGGAGAGTTTGCATGATGTTTTTTTAAACAACCCCTTGAGAAGACACATCCTGAGTATAAATCTGCCCGCTCTTCTATTTCAGGCCTACCAGTGCAGAGGCCTGGAAAAAACAATGTATCTACTGGAATCCTCCTGGAGAACCTTCAGAGACAACTACTAAACTAACCACAAAGTTTAGTGTTCTGAACTAAAGCCGTCTGGCATTTACAGGGCTCGTGATGGTAACATCCCTGGAAATGTCGAACAAAAAGAAATTACAGGAATCTTCCTGTGTTTGCCACGTTGCTCTGATCCGATCTGATCAATTTCTCATTAGACAGCGACGGAAATAAGCGTTTAAAATGATTAATTTTTTTCTACTAAACTATAACATTACCTGCACTTCGGAGAGCTGAAGAGTCAGAAAACACAAATTGAAAGAAAAGAAAAAGTAACAATTTAAAAAGGGCCTAGCTCGCAGACATCTCCGCTGTCAGGGAAGATAAATTAAGCATCCCGAAGAAACCTATGTAATATCTTCCTCGTTTGCACAGGGCTTGGTTAGAAAACAATTGCACACATTTACTGAAAGGTTACTCCTGATGCGTCGCATGGCATTTTATGTGCAATAAATACCCACAAATGGAGAATAGTGATTCAAGACCAACCGAAAACGGTTTTCTACTCTGACTTATCCAGCTGACCATTCTCCACAAGGACAACTCTACTAGCTTCTATTCTGAGGGATGTAATGTATAAATTGTCAACAAGAGAGAGAAAGAAGGAGAGAGAGAGAAAGTGAGAGAGAATGCCGGTAATGTTTGTGGAAGTCTGTGTTTGATAGATGGAGAGAAAGAGAGAACTCTGGGTAGTTATGGAGAGCCCCAGAGAAAAAAAAAATGAAAGAGGGACAGAGCAGAATAGACTTGAAGATTAAGGTTTGTTTCAATGTATAGTTCCTTATATAGTTCAAAGTAAACAATTCAGTACAATGCATTTGGAAAGTATTCAGACACCTTGACTTTTTCAACATTTTGTTACTTTACAGCCTAATTCTAAAATTGATTAAATTGTTTTATTCCCTCATCAGTCTACAAACAATACCCCTATATTTTTTCACATTTATAAAAAATATAAAACGGAAATATGACATTTACATAACTATTCAAACACTTTAATCAGTACTTTGTTGAAGCACCTTTGGCAATGATTACAGCCTCGAGGCTTCTTGGGTATGACGCTACAAGCTTGGAACAGCTGTATTTGGGAAGTTTCTCCAATTCTTCTCTACAGATCCTCACAAGCTCTGTCAGGTTGGATGGGGAGCGTCGCTGCACAGCTATTTTCAGGTCTCTCCAGAGATGTTCGATCGGGTTCAAGTCCGAACTCTGGCTGGGCCACTCAAGGACCTTCAGAGACTTGTTCCCGAAGCCACTTCTTGGCCGTTGTCTTGGCTGTGTGCTTAGGGTCGATGTCCTGTTGGAAGGTGAACCTTCGCCCCAGTCTGAGGTCCTGAGTGCAGGTTTTCATCAAGGACCTCTGTACTTTGCTCCGTTAATCTTTACCTCAATCCTGACTAGTCTCCCAGTCCCTGCCACTGAAAACATCCCCCACAGCATGATGCTACTACCACCATGCTTCACCATAGGGATGATGCCAGGTTTCCTCCAGACGTGACGCTTGGCATTCAGGCCAAATCGTTCAGTCTTGGTTTCATCAGACCAGAGGACCTAGTTTCTCATGGTCTGAGAGTCCTTTAGTTGCCTGGGCTGTCATGTGCCTTCAACAAACTCTCAGTGAGTATTGAAGACATCTATGCAATTGTACGCGATCGCATTCAGTGAAATGAATATGAGGATAAGTATTGAAGCCTCAAATAAAGTGCATTACTGTACAGTACTGGATTGTACATTACACAGTTTATGCACTGTGGTTTCTGTAAAGAGTGAATGAGCGTTTGTACGTTACCACCTTAGCGGAGTTAACAATGATTTTGTCCAGCACACGACCCGCTGGGCAAACACTGGTTGAATCAATGTCGTTTCCTCGTCATTTCAACCCAAAAATGTAAATGTGATGATGTTGAATCAACGTCTGTCAGAGCAGCTCACAGATTACTGCACCTGTACATAGCCCATCTATAATTTATGACAAACAACTACCTCTCCCCCTATTGTATTTATTTATTTTGCTCCTTTGCACCCCATTATTTATATCTCTACTTTGCACTTTCTTCCACTGCAAATCTACCATTCCAGTGTTTTACTTGCTATATTGTATTTACTTTGCCACCATGGCCTTTTTTTTGCCTTTACCTCCCTTATCTCACCTCATTTGCTCACATTGTATACAGACATATTTTTCTACTGTATAATTGACTGTATGTTGGTTTTACTCCATGTGTAACTCTGTGTTGTTGTGTGTGTCGTATTACTTTGCTTTATCTTGGCCAGGTCACAGTTGTAAATGAGAACATGTTCTCAACTTGCTTACCTGGTTAAATAAAGGTGAAATAATATTTTTCTTTTTTAAACGTGGAAAACTGACTGGATTTTGAATAAATTATCAACGTAAGGGAATTGTGTCTTTTTTCACCAAACTTTTAATCTAAATTTCATGTTAATTTGTTTAGTTGATGTTACATTGAATTCACGTTATTTGAAAATTAATAATTGGTTTTACTCTACAGATGTCATATCTTAATTTGAGCAGTTTCTCAAAGCAGGAAAATAATCCTGAA
Source organism: Oncorhynchus mykiss (assembly GCF_057628025.1). NCBI lineage: Eukaryota > Metazoa > Chordata > Actinopteri > Salmoniformes > Salmonidae > Oncorhynchus > Oncorhynchus mykiss. Next base: position 12,183,992 of record NC_143035.1, read on the forward strand.
GCAACAGGAAATGTGAATGATTGTGTTGATTATAATTAATATATATTTTTGTAAGGGTTGATACATTTTTAGTTAGGGTAAAGGAAGTCTAACATTTTAAAGTGAAAATACGAAACTCTAGAAGCCTTTTTAAAACCTGTATACACTACAAGTTTGCTTTCCTGCAACAATCGGGTAATCAAATTAAGATCCTATATCTGTACTTCTGATAGACTGTGAAAGTAATATAATAAAAATACAACATTTTGTAATTATATTTTCTCTTATCCCTTTTCAGTGTTTTTAAAATTGAAGAAATACATTAAGCAGCCATGCATGAAAGCCCATATAGAATCTCAAGTCTTGTCCACCATCTATCATTATGGGTAAAATATATGCCAGGACGCGAATATACACTATTTACCAGCACTTTGATTAAACATATTCTTTGGTAATAGTGTTCTGCAGACACCCTAATATATTATTGAACGGATCTAATTTTCAGTCAAACAACCTGGAAGCCCTAATAACATTTTGCGAGAGAATTATTCACCCTGTCTTTTGCAGGCAATTTCCCCCTGGTTGCCGTGGCATTTATCAAGCAGGGGTGGTCAGGTAAATGTGCACTTGTGATGCAGTTTTATCGGGCTTTATTTAGCCTGGGGTCTTAATGAACATACCCGCCACCACAGACACTGAACACTGAACACGCACTCACACCTCACCTCTGCATACACTGAGGTTTTATTTGATTACTCTCCCTGTGATTCACAAGACATTGCCCTTCTCTACCTGTTCTCTGTCAATGGTCACTACATCTGTGCTGTTTTCACTCAGCTGTTCATTTTGACCAGCAAAGAAAACAAACAAAAAACATTCTCCCCTCTCCTGTCTCCTATCTTTGCATAGTGCAAAAGTTCATGAATAAATGATTTTAACTGTTCATTAAGCTATTAATAAATGGCCCTAATTATTTGGGGTGTCTTATTGACCTAGTTGCGTAATGGAAACCAAACACCAACATCTTGTTGTGTTCATTAATTCATGAATAACATCTAGCCGCTTAATGATTTGATGCCTTCTGAATTAATTCATCAAGGTCCTCTCTCTCTCTCTCTCTCTCTCTCTCTCTCTCTCTCTCTCTCTCTCTCTCTCTCTCTCTCTCTCTCAGACAGACAGACAGACAGACAGACAGACAGACAGACAGACAGACAGACAGACCCCTTGTCAAAGATTGATTGGAGTTGAGATCAACACGGTTTGGTTGATTAATTGATTAAACATGAGTGTTTCCGTGGGGTGTAGCAGACTCCTATTGGATTGAAAAGTCACGGAGTACGGTCTTAGTAGCACACAAAGATGGAAAACAACTACATTGGATACCAGTTAGAGACCATATGTCTTTAAATTGTGTCGAACTACCAACAGATGAACAATAATGACGGTACGAAATAATTCAAACACTGAGCTATATTGTATGCAAAAGGGGGCTATTATATTATTTCATACTAATACAATTGCTCAGTGAAAGCAATTTTGTTCATCAAGTAATCCAAAGTGGGAGGGGTCAACATTTCTCGGTGCATTTTTATGTGTGCTTGGGGTTGTTGTCTTGTTGAAAGATTGACTTGCGGCCAAGTTACATCCTCTTGGCACAGGCATTAAAGTTTTTGGCTAAAATCATTAGCGTGCCGGACACCCCCGCAGGTCCCTAGTGGCACATTTGCCTGTCATCGATGTCTATTCTTTTTTTGTACATATATTCATCATTTTGACAGTAACCTTCCTAAAAGTCATTCATAAACCTTTTAAATTCCCATATGTACTAGGCTGCTAAGGGTATTTTTCTTGGGCTTCAGGAATGTTACTGAAAAATTGCCTTAGGCATTGAAAAATAAAAACATTTACTGGTTGAAAGTAAGGGGATATCAGTGAACAAATGCTGTGGTCAAGGATACGAAGGCACCAGCGCAATGAGTGGAGCTTCCTCAGGTGTTCAAAAGCACATATTGGACCAAAAGCCTAATGCTTCTTAGTTAGTTCTGTGTGAGTTTTAGTTTTGAAAATGAAAAGTGACAGCTATGTGGATGGTAAAAACAGCCTGATTGCCGTAGCAACATCAGGGAAACTGAGCAGAAGGGAGTGGTGCTTCACATACAGCTGTTCTGCAACTTTGCAACAATTGAGCCTCTCATGCTCCTTAATTGCCAGCCTCAACACATTACGGAATAGATGAACTGTATAGGAAGCTCTGGGGACGGGTTGTCTGGATACTGGGCAGCCTGTAAATTGGCAGATGCAAACAGATGATCATCTTTAGCGAACATCAGTTCTTGAGGGCTTGAACAAAAAAAGTGGCTTGCGATTTCGTACATACTGGTGAACCGGAGTTTGAGTTGTGTGGTTGAAATATCAACAGTCCCTTGTCTCTGGTATATCTTGGCAGGGATCCTTCAAGGCAAAGTTTCAATTGTGTGCAGCGCAAGGGACATGCAATGCACAATGTATCGGGAAAGACTGTCTGGGTTGACAATACTCAGCAGGCCTATAGAAGTTGGGCCAGCAACCTGGACCGACAGGCTGTGGTGGAAACATTTGCTCACAAAAATGCAAGGCAACACAGCCGCATACTGTAGGTAATAGGCATCTACGTAGAAAAAAAGAGAGAGACAATCACAGACAGAGAGGCGTAAGAGAAAGAATTAGAAAAGGAGACACAGAGAGAGAAGTAGCAAGGAGCTCTTCAGGAGACCAGGGGAGTATCTCAAGTTGGATTTAATTGAATTTGATTACATTTCATTTACCTTGATTGCCGTCCACTTGTGTAGGCCATTAGCAAGAAAAAACCCGCAGAGTCCAACAATAAATAGCGGAGGAGGCTGGAGAAATTTGGCTTGTCACCAAAAACACTCACAAACTTCTACAGATGCACAATCGAGAGCATCCTGTCGGGCTGTGTCACCGCCTGGTACAGCAACTGCTCAACCCACAACCGTAAGGCTCTCCAGAGGGTAGTGAGGTCTGCACAAACCATCACCGGTGGCAAACTACCTGCCCTCCAGGACACTTACACCACCCGATGTCATGATCATCAAGGACAACAACCTCCTGAGCTACTCCCTGTTCACCCCGCTATCATCCAGAAGGCGAGGGCGGTACAGGTGCATCAAAGCTGGGACCGAGAGACTGAAAAACAGCTTCTATCTCAAGGCAATCAGACTGTTAAACAGCCATCACTAACATTGAGTGGCTGCTGCCAACATACTGACTCAAATCTCTTGCCACTTTAATAACTACAAATTGGATGTAATAAATGTATCACTAGTCACTTTAAACAATGCCACTTTATATAATGTATAATATATAATACCTTACATTACTCATCTCATATGTATATACTGTACTCTGCACCATCTACTACATCTTGCCTATGCCGTTCGGTCATCGCTCATCCATATATTTATATGTACATCTTCTTATTCATTCCTCTGTTGTTGTGAAATTGTTAGATTACTTGTTAGATATTACTGCATGGTCAGAACTAGAAGCGCAAGCATTTCACAACACTGGCATTAACGTCTGCTAACCATGTGTATGTGACCAATAAAATTTGATTTGATGTCCATAGATAGTAGGCTACAATGCATAATGAAACAATCTTTTGTAAGCTAGTGTTTAGAGGGTGGACTGGCTGTATTATTTGGTGTAAATAGACTGGTTTTAACGCACAACAACTTTCTGTCCAAGCTGGGAGAGAGCTCAAGGACGACTCATGTCATGCAGGTTCAGGTAGCCTATACAGGACAGTTGTTCTTGAGACCAAATAGATCTACCAATAAACATCTGTCCATTAGCTAAGGAGAAGCTATGGGCTACATGCCCTGGCACCACAAAAAGCCTGTAATCGATTCAATGTCGCAATTTCAGCACCATGGAGAGTGATCGGTAATCTACTGTATACTTTTTGAGTGGCTATCTAGTTGGGGGGGGGGGGGGGGGGGGGGGACTCGTACCTTGCTGGTTTCCAGAAAAACTGTGTTACGCCAGTGGCTAAAATGTCCTGGTACTAGGTCAATTTCGTGATTCCGTTGACCTTGACAAGGGCCACAGGGCCAGTGGATCCAAAATAGCCCCATAACATCATAGATCCACCACAATATTTTACAATAGGTGGGGTGTTCTTTTCTGCTCAAGCATTCTCGTTTTGACCCCAAACCTACTGGTGTGTGTGGCCAAAGAGCTCTATTTTCTAACATTTTAGAAGAAGTCTCAATCGTCGCAAGGTGAGCTATTCAAAGCTATTGCAAACAGGGGCTGTCAATTATTTTGACCCCTACCTTTTTGAGAAAAAAAGTATCACTTGTTACACAAAATCTTTTTCTCTGAGCAACTGTATTATTTTGAGCATACAATGTAGCTCAGTATTTGAATGATTTCTTTTATACAGTCTCAAGGGTAGCAATACATTTTTATGAGCAAATTTTGAGTGCATACAAGTCAATATACCTACAGAAAAAGCACCGTAAAAAAAACTGTGAGTAAACATGACCTAACACTGGAATACAGACAAAAAAAAGCACAAAAATTTACGCACTCATTACTGTAAGTTGCTCTGGGTTATAGCGTCTGCTAAATGACTCAAATGTCATGTGAAATGTCGTCACAGGAATACAGTCAACACCATCTGTGGAGCAGGTCTCACCGTTCTCTGAGACAAAGTGCATCGGTATAAATCAGGTTTGGAGAGCACGAAGTCGTAAACAGGTGTCTATGGTGGCTGTCGGTAGAGCCATATAGACCGGGGTGGGGTAACATTTGTGTGTGAGTGTGTGTGCCTGTGTGATGGAGAGATGGCAATTTCAAAGAAAACTCACCCTGCCAGGCAGTCAAAAATAGCATACGGACCATGTTGCGGTTCAAGTTAATTCCACCATAACCCCAAACTTCACAAATAAAAACCACATATCCCCAGTGCTGTCATGATGCCTCCTCAACACCAGCTAAATATTGCCGGTGACCTCGCACTAATGTTGCACTAAAAGATGTCAGAATGGAAATGTAGCCTGAACCGCAAGCATCATCCGTTCATCCAACTTCCATCCAGCTCCCCTCCCTGCCTTCACACTGTGATTGATGCAGTAAGTCCTGTCAGAGCAGGAGATATGGACTAAATGAATAAACCTCAGACTGCACAAATAGTCCCAATAACATTTCATTTGTCACGTCACACCATAAAGCTTCAGTATGATCCATTGGGGAGACACAGAGGCAAGTCACTGCAACGGTAGCAAATAGCAGGGTTTGGCTTTTCATTCTGGTGTGTGTGCTGCTGGTGTCGGTGCAGTTCGTGGTTGTCCATTTAGCGCTTGTTTTTTTCAAACTGGCTTTGCTGTGGTGGTTGACATGTAAATGGCATGTTGTTAAATGTTATATTTGGCTTTTCAGTTTTATTCTTTCAGCCTATTTTTTTTATTAATTGAAGGTATCCCAAGTTCTGAATTGATTTGCATTACATAATAGTATACAGTACTTACTATAAATAAGAACTGCAGAAAGTCAGCATTAACAGTGGGGCTGGGACAAAAACAATATACCACCACTTCCAAACGGAAGTGTCTAAATTTTGGTATAAAGTACAAGTGCATCTCTGATCTCGAAAAATAAAATAATTTTCAAGGAGATGTTGGTGTGGTATCAAAACACAGGTATCAGGCGTTTCATTTAATATCTCTCTCTCTCTCTCTCTCTCTCTCTCTCTCTCTCTCTCTCTCTCTCACTCTCTCTCTCTCTCTCTCTCTCTCTCTCTCTCTCTCTCTCTCTCTCTCTCATAAACCAAGGTATCTATGCTGTAAAGGGATGTTTGGGAGACCAGATGGTGATTAACTTTAGGCTTTTGAATGATCAATCCCACAATTCCCTGGAGTCCTCATCTGACTGTGTTTAAGAGAATACAAATCGAGTCAATTATTAAAATCTCCACAAACAAAAAAGAAACATACTGTATGAGTAAACAAACTTTAACCACATTAATTATAGATTTCATAGGAATGGGTAGGAAATTATGCTCAAAGAGATTTTCTGAATATGAGGGAACCAAATAACGTTTATTGTGTGACAAAACAGCCGTCAAACTGTACAAAAAAAACAAACATTGCCATTCGGATGTATCCCTTAGTTCACCCTAGACATAAAGAGCTACAGTATTCACTTCTGAGCACTGTTTCTCACAGGCAGATCGTTCAAGAGTGACTTTCAAATTGGACGTCTACTATGGGAAACAGTGAGCGCTATTACCATCAAGTATGCTTGGGTTTTGCTAGGGGAGTTGTGGACGGGGGTTTGAATGGGCTTAATCCCATGACCCTGGACCAGAAGTGTTCGATTGCAGTGGTGGACACTCGTTTCTTTGTTTTTGTTTTTTTTAACCTATCCCAAACCTTAACCCTTAACCTTCTAAATTTGACGTTTGGAGAAACGGAACAATACTGATCAGGAGGAGTCAACCCAGGGTGTCAATAACACTTGATGTTTGGAGAAAAATGGATAAATGTCTAATTCTGCAGTGAGAGTGTGAGAGCATGTTGGTTTCTCAATAAAGCATGAATGGCATTGGACGTTTATCCATACAGTTGATGCAAGGTTTTTCAGAAAAACTCCCAACTGAGAAGAAAGCAGATTGGTAGGTCATCTTTAGCCTACTCAGCCTGGAGTGTTTTGTCTGGTTGAGAACTATACTTGACCTCCTCAACAATCCCCTGATCATTGTTGCATGAGCCTCATCTCAAACAGAGACCGAACCCTCGTCCCCATGCCGCTGGTTGAGCCACAGACGTAAGGTGCATGGGGGACGGGTGACATTTTCCCTTCACCGTCTTCGACGTCACCGTGACCCCAAAGGGAAGCTTGTTTTCAATGTTTTCCTTGTAGGGCTAAATGTCACGCAGGCCACAGTACACACAGAGAAGCAATATGAACAAAGCCCTGCCAGCAAGTATGTTTATATGTTACAAACACAGAGTGACATCCCATCATATCCTCTGCCTATTTATAACATCCTTTGTGCCCCTAGGTTTCAATGTGCCTTTTAAATTCATATATTCATAAATGTCTCTCATATTAAAACTGGCTCCTAAAAGAGAGCGAGTAGGTCTCAGTTTTTTTTCTTGAACATTGTTTTTTGCTTCCCCATCTGAGGAAAAAGAGTGGGCTACAAACCAGATGAAAGGAGCTGTGTGGGTTCAATTGACTCTGAGGTACAACTGTGCTCTTTTGCTTTAGCAGAGACCCCCTGAAAGCAATATTGTGTTGTAGACCTGCTTGATTTACCTACGCCGCTGACACAATGCCAGGTTCAGTCAGGCAGGCTATAGCCGCTGCTGTTTAATCCAGACGTGCTGTGCGGTGAAGGAGAGTCTGATTAGCAATGCATTGGACCTACTCTGAAAATGGCCTTCATTGTTGGTTCTGCTGACGAGGCAGGCTCTTTCTGATAGGATGGATGAGAGAGAGAGGAAGAGAGAGAGAGAGAGAGAGAGAGAGAGGAGAGGACCTTGATGAAATAATTCAGAAGGATTCAAATCATTAAGCGGCTAGATGTTATTCATGAATTATATATAGTATATTGTACGATAGATCAATAAAATTGGTTGATTGACAGGTGAAACAGGAAGAGAAAGAAAACGAGAAGTAGAGCGAGAGAGTATAAACGATAGAGGTGAAAGAGAAAGTATGTGTTCACATCATTACTCTAAAGCACCTGAAAATTACCCTCAGTACAGTTTTGGTTGCAAAAAAATCCTTCCCTCTAATACCAAGGCTCTCTACACGGCAGGGGGAAATAGCACTGGCCAAAATCAAATGAACCCAGTTTTCTCTCTGCTTTCAATGTTCTGTCACAACACAAACCCATGCTGCAGCAGCCACACTTATCTTGTTCCTCCCTCTCGTTGTGTGTGGCAGATGCAATGCTAAAACCCAAAGCTTTGGCAACTATGTTCAGATGTATTACATACTAAAACTGGATTTGTAGTGTCTATGACAAACCAACGTTATATGTGACAAACTTTTTGGGAAGGAATCAGATTTTCTCTTTTAATAAAGAAACGAAACTCCTTGGGGAAATAAGGCTATTAGGCAGCACATATTTCATATTTCTCCATGCGTAAGCCTCTTAGAGCACAGAGAGAGACGCACCTAAGATGCCAGGCAGGCCTCTCCCAGGCAGCTAATCCAGCTCCGTTAAGTAATCGCATGTTAGGTGATCAAACGGACAAGGAACCTGCGAAAAGGAAATGTAAGAGCTGCAAATCCACAGGAACAAATCTTATTAAGGAAAAACCTCTGACACTATTGGCAATGTTGCTTTATTTACTGACTTCTTAGAAACTTTGATGTCACACATTCCTCTATAAGACAAAATATAGCTTATCAACGGGTTTGTTTTTTGTTGTTATGCTTCTCCCCTGCTGTTTAACACATACGTCTGCACATTAGCTAGTCTTTGGAAAGCTAAACATCTGTGGGACAATTCACACAACAATTTACCGTTTGATTTACACCCTGGGAATATAGTTTCTTCCCCTTCCTATCACGTTTCAGGTAAGACTCAGATGGAGACAACGTCGAATTAACAACAGTTTATTAATCCAACAGGGGCAGGCGAAAGACAGGTTAAGGGCAGGCAGGGGTCAGTAATCCAGCTAGGTGGTGCAAAGGTACAGGACGACAGGCTCAGGGTCAGGGCAGGCAGAAAGGTCAAAACCCGGGAAAACTAGAAAACAGGAAGAATCGAGAGACAGGAACAGAGGAGAAAACACTGGCAACAGACAAACAGAGAACACAGGTATAAATACACTGGGGATAATGGGGAAGATGGGCGACACCTGGAGGGGGGTGGAGACAATCACAAAGACAGGTGAAACAGATCCGGGTGTGACACTTCCGACATTATTTCAAAGGGAAACATGGTATAATAACAAGACGGAGGCGAAGTTGGATTCAGAAGGTGTGAGAAAAACATAAAGATCATATAATAGGCTCAGATTTGATCTATAGAACAGTTATAACTGGGAGAAATAAACCTAACTGATTAGAACAAATAGCAGGAGACTGTGGAGGAGCTAGTCATATTGTAATTAAAACAACCAGAGCGGAGTTTAACCTCCCTCTGACATCCCTTCCTGTGTTGCGTTGAATGCCCCCCTCCTCCCATTCCACTTCCTGCCAAACTCTTCAGGGTAGCCTAGCAGTATATCAGATGGTTAAACACAAGCCTGAACATGTTGAATCTCAGAAGATCATTTTTGTTATGATGAATGCTGTTGCAAAGGGAATACCGTTCTGCAGTCAATCCATATCTACAAGGAGGTCAACCAGGGATCCTTTGTGTGAACATCCCAGTAGGAAATTATTTGCCCAAGTGACTGATTTTCCTTCAGACATCACAAAATGTGTTTCAGGCAAACAAACAATCTCGTACTTTGCAGAGAAAAGTGTCTTGTCATTCCTTAGTGAATACTCGGTTATGATCACAATATCCAGGTATTGAGTTTTCTCACAAAACAAGTCTGTGCTCTGACTGAATGGAGAGGGAAATGTGTCAATACTCAACTGACAATGGGACAATAAAGCCTAGATCCTCTGCAAAGGATCTACAAAGGTTCAATGTTTTCTTTCTCCTCTCTTCTCCCTCTCTCTCTCCCTCATTCCACCCATCCCCTCCCTCCATCAATTGTTGCTGGCGACATTCCCCTCTACCCTCTGCCCTGCGCCACGCTGCTCCGAGCCAGCCTCTTCACATGCTGTAATTCTGGAGTGGATTTAGCTTGCTTCTTTAGGCTGGAAGAAAGGTCTCATGTCAGTCAGGGGCTGGGGAAAAGGTGTGGTGTGGAGGACAGAGCAGCTCTAATCGTAATTACCATATAAATGCCATTGACTGAGGGGCTAGGGGTCTCGGTGGGACTGCACCAGAAATGGACACTAGGGCCTCAGCGCCCAAGGAGAAAAGGGGAGCTATCAGTTTCATGGCTATTCTCTTAATGAACCGTACCGCTGGTCAGTGTTTATGAGTTTGTATGCCTGGTTTCATGGCTGTTTCTCTGATTAAGCCCTACCGCTGTAAGGGATGTGGAGATAAAATGGTGATAGTGGGGGGGGGGGGGGGGGAGGGGGGGGGGTTCATAACATCTCGGGACCCCCAGGCCTATTCATAACAGCTATAGAATAAGATCCTGGTCTATGGTCAATGGAAAACACAACACTGATTTATGCCTTAACAACCATACAGGCACCACATTGAACGTTATGTTGCAATCAAGGTTATGTTTGCAGAGAAAATATTGCTAATAAATCCTTAAAATTCAAGTAGGGAAGGTGTATGGTGGTAGATTACATAAATCAAATCTGTTGGATTAGCAAATGCACTCAGTGGCAACTTTGAACACGATCAAATTAGCTACCAGAGCAGTTGAATCAGTTGAATCACATAATTCGTATTGTGGGAAGACATCAAACATGTGGATGTGAAATGTGATTATATCTATTCAAATAGAGAAAATACAAACTGAAGCTGCTCATCATGATCACAACAAAATGGTATTGTGTTGTTTCTCAGCCGTATTCCTGTAATTGGATTCATACAGTATTGTCATTCAGCTTGTTGCTCAGCTTGAATGCATTAGTATTGCAATTGTTATTGTCGCTGTATTATAATGAGTGATGCATCACATTTCTGTTCAGTCTTCTCCTTTGTAAATAGACAGTATTTCTCCTATCCAGCTATATCCAGCCTTGTCAGTCTGCTATTGAGCGATGGCAGTATGTGCAGAGAATAGGGTTTGTTTGTTAAGTAAAAGAAATCTACTTGACTAACATATTCCTTGCTCCAGTCACATATGAAACAAACATGAGAACAGAAAACTTGATCGATAAAAACAAACATGAGAACATCAATCATGAAACAGAACATCGAGAGAGAGAGAGAGAGAGAGAGAGAGAGAGTGGGAGAGAGAGAGAGAGAGAGAGAGAGAGAGAGAGAGGGAGAGAGCAGGCTTCCCCAGCATTGCACAGATCCTCCATAGGGTTTAGGTGGTCTTCCACTGATCCTCACGTCCTACAGTGTTCCCAAAGCCTCGTCTATCTGCCCTTACAATCTTATAAAGCCCTATCTCTCAATCTACCCAAATGCTGTTTCTGTTTGGGATCATTTTGGGCGTTCTGTGCTCTTTCCTTGGAAGATGCGGTGCCACAAAAGCAGAGGCCAGTAATCCAATCAGAGACACTTGACTGGTAGAGCTAATTATGACTGGAGATCATTGTTCCCTTGGTGGGGACAAGTCTCTCGGACCAGTGAGCTAACACCCCAGACATCTGGACAGTTTTTCTGTTTCTCTGTTTTTCACTGAATATAGGAATGCTAATAACTCTACCAATTAATCCACCATATCACTGAGTCTTTTAGTTCTTCACAAGTCCGGCTTCTTTTATGCACTGCAATATGGCCTCGAAACATTGAGGAACTCTGTCCTGAAAGGCGTCTGAATTTCACACGATGAAATGCATGAAATTAGTTTTATTGTTGTTGCCACTGTGTTAAGTTCGACTCCGGATGTGTTCTGGGGCTTGTGTTTTCAATAACCTGGCATGTTTTAATGAGTAAAGCTCGACAAGGGACCTGAGCAGACCGTTGCTCCCTGCACTCAAATAATTGCACCCCCCACAGCGCTAGTTATTCACATCAGGAAAGGAATCCTTTTGGATAGATATTTGTTTTTCTCTAATTATGCCAATTGTGATGTGGTCGATTCAGCACACACTCACACGCGCGCGCACACACACAAACACGCACATTCTGTTGCTGTCTTTGTGTGTGTGGGAGTTGTATATGCCTCCTTAAAGCAGTGGGAATCAGTGAAGCATTCTAAGAGCATTTTATTCGTGTGTCTGAATGAGGCTGCATGGAGCTGGGTTCTGCTGCCTTACAACAGCTCAACAGGATTTCCATGGCACTTGACTGCATCGCTGGTGACATATGGGCTTTAGTACACCCTGAGAGAGAGACCCACCCCCCGCTGCTCTTTGTGTGTCTTCACCATGGGGACTTATCACCACGGGACAATTTAAACCTCAATTCTACATTTTGAGTGCAATTAGCCAGAACTTTACCCAGAACCAGAACATGTTAGCCTAAAACCTGGTTGTCTCTGCTAGGAGGATGAAACTTGGCCACACGTGTATCTTCCAGCAAGATAATAACCCCAAGCACACATCAATTCCCCCAAACAAATGCTTAATTCACTCCAAAATCAACATTTCGTAATAGCCATCAGTCTTTGGACTTAAGCACCATTGAAAAGGGCAGTCCATAAGCACAGACAAAGAATATCAAGGATCCGGAGGAGTGGTCTAAGATCCCTCCCAATGTGTTCTCCAATCTCATGAGACATTTTAGAAAAAGGGTCATGGCAATTATCCTCGCAAGGTACTGAAAACCGAGGTGTCAATCAGCTTGACCGCTATCTTTTTTTAAGAGAAAAAATATATACTTGTTAAACAAAATCTATTTACCTGAGCAATTGTATTAGTATAAAATAATACAATTTCCCCCTTTTTTTGCAAGCAATATAGCCCATGCATTTGTATTGTTTATTTTATAGTATTTTCTGCTCATCTTTTACAAAGGTTGACAATAATGTTGGACCTGACTGCATATTCCTTAGCAAAGCATGTCTATGCCTGGCCTTGCTGTTGTCTATTGTGTCTATGGAAAGGATCTTCTGTCAAGTAGTTTGTAACTGAAGCGGCAGGGTCACTTTGTATTTACCTCATCCTGCTCTCCACACACACCTACACACACACACACACACACACACGTCTCTACCAGGTCTGATCCGCCAACCTCTCTTTGCATCCTGCCCACCCCCACAAACTCTCTACCTCCATCTCTCTCCCTCCATCTCTCTCTCTCCGTCCCTCTCGTTGTCTGTGTGTATCTGTGTGACAGGTACAGTCTGGTCGTCATGGGAGCAACACAGCGCACTGACATTTTCCAGCTGTGTTCCCTAAGCACACACACCTGTGGACGGTAACTTCACATCTCATCACATTCAACCTAGGTAGGTTGATGACACAACACTCTCTCTTCTCCCTCTCACTCTTTCTCTCACTCTTTAGTTATCTTGTTCCATTTGTCCAGATAGCTTCCTCCCTTGTTTCTTTGTCTTTGTGACCCACTCAGGTCTGTAGTGCTGTTTCCATTGATCAAACACCTCTTCAGTTGCACATATTTCATGTATCTTAGCATGTTTGATCACTAACTCATGTGCATTCATGTTTAATTTGCTGGTACGGGACAGAAAAACAGACGATGTGCTAGTTAGAGTCTGCTGGACTGTACTGGGTCACTAAATGGCTGAGTGTGAGTGAATCTTAAGTCTTATTTCATCATTCTTAGCCAGCTGTCTTACTTCTCATTTTCTTGACTCCATGGTCTTACTAAGTGCTGGAATCCTCCTAACTAAGCTGCCAGGCCTTTTCTATGTTAACATGCTGGTTACATGAAGGAGCAGCAGCCAAGGCTCATTTGAGAAACCCATTCCAGATATGTTCACTTACTACATTGTAACCAGTCCCAGACTTCTGACATTTCTCCTGACCTCCTCCACTGTGCTTGTGACAGAAAGGCTAACATCTTTTTAAACATGCAGAATACATTTGGTCGAGTCCTAGTTTATTAGGTCTGAGTGTGTGAGACGGTGTTTGTCGTGGTGGTGCGCTGCAGTGCTGCAGATTAAGATGAGACGTTGACTCCAGGCGGAGCTGTGTGTCAGTATGATGATCTGATGCAGAGTGACAGGCCAGGTCTGCGGGCTAGGCCACGATACAAACCCCTTTTGGAAAATTGACAACTGTAAAAGGTAGCAGGCATATCGCACTAATGAGAATGTGTGTGTGTGTGTGTGTGTGTGTGTGTGTGTGTGTGTGTGTGTGTGTGTGTGTGTGTGTGTGTGTGTGTGTGTGTGTGTGTGTGTGTGTGTGTGGTCTGCATGCCCTTCAGAGAAGCAGGGCTGTTTGGGAAGACTTGGAGGTCACGGCTGGTTTTACATCCCCACAACAGGCAGCAGCATTCTCCTTTTGCCACTTCCATCTCCCTTACACACTGTCTCTGCTGGCTGCATTACTCTGGAGGAGAAGCAGAAAGAGAAGTAATGAGAGAGATACAGAAAGAGAGAGAGAGAGCTGGGAAAGGGAGAGAGCGGAAGAGAGAGAGAAGAAGAGAAGGGGAAAGGAGGAGAGAGAGATAAGGAGAGAGAGAGAGAGAGACAGGAGAGATGGTGAGAGATCCATATTACATTATATATATAGTTTATTTAATTATATAGAGTATATTAAATTAGTTTCATAGATGTTAATATTTTCTGTTTATTTTCTTACAGAATCCACACTTTTTGTGGACACTAGGAAGAATATCAGCTGCTTCGGGCAAAAGCTAATGGGGACCCAAATAAACCAAACTCAACTTGAGAAAAACATTCTGTAATGTTGTAATCAACAAAATCAAAAGGAAATGTTACATATTTGGGGGGGATTATTATCTGTATTAATCTAACAATTAATTATCAGTATGCATTTCCAGTGGTTGTAGACCTATCTCTCACTATTTCTCATACGCTGTTGCCATCTATACTCTGAGATATGGTGTAAAGATGCTGAAATGTTGAGCCCTTATGCAGTTCCCTGTTTCTGTGTGCCATGCACTCTTTTGTTAGTGTTCCTTCACTTCCAGGGACCAGATATATAGTAGGTATCCTGCAAGCTCAACACCAACAGAACAGAACAGTCCCAATCCGGCTGGGGATGCAGGTAGATTTACACACGTTCTAATCTTTTAGGCTGAGCCCCTGTGGCTCCTAGCTTCTTCTTCTACATGACTTGTGTGTGTTGGATCTCACACATGCTAGTTTGACGTGCCCTAGACAGGAGGGTTTCGATGTGAAAGCTCTGCTGTGCCACCTGCACTTAAACGCTTACTCAGAACATAATCATGTTTGGGTTGCTCCATGCGTGACCATATGACCCAGTCACACACCAGCAGCACCTCAGCTAGTCTCTGATCCCTTAAATTCTATATCCTGTACGACACCTGGGATAGCGCCTTGGAGAGCTTCTCAGCTCATACGCAGCAGACTGACAGTAACACACACACACACACACACACACACACACACACACACACACACACACACACACACACACACACACACACACAAAAAACACATACACACACACACACACACATACACACACACACACACACACACACACACAAACACACACACACCGTAGGTAAGTGCATGTACTGCATGCATGAACACATACACACTGTTACAGTCTGTATATTCTAGTGTATATCAATCACTGTTTTTTCCTCTAGTCATACCACATTTTAAATGGATGTAATGCTGTTGTTGTTTTTTACGGGGATTGACTGCAGACTTGCATTTCTTCAGTCGAATCCTGTTTCTCATGTAGTATGATGGGTATGATGGGTAGGGTATGGTACCCGTCACGATACACAACACACAGGTGAATGTATTTCTCCATGCGGTGGATTCGGCTCTTATTTCCCTACCTACATAAATATGCAAATAAAGCTAATAAGAATGTCATAAACCAACATGGCAAGATGTGGTGCTGACATATTTTAAATGAGCGTCAGGTTTCCATGTCATCAATAACAAACATCCTGACTCCTACATGGCAGCAAGGTTATCAAATCCACAAATCACGACACACACACACACGCAGGCACACGTGTACACACACACTGACAACAATCTGACCCAGATTTCAGCATTAACAATGTATGCCTTATTTGTTTTGCATACAGTAAACTGTTGTAACAGGAGCAGAGCAGTCAGTTGCAGATGTTGTATGGAGTTAATCCCAGTGATACTAACAATACACGATACACAATATTAAAATGAGAACTGAGGTTAAGCTGTTGTGATACCCTATTTAGTGCTTCTGATTCATTTTCATAAATCTATATTACATGGGCTTAATAGATTGGGGGAAAGAGTTGAACTGAAGAGAGAGAGGGAGAGGAGGGATAGAGAGAGAGGGAGAGAGAGAGAGAGAGAGAGAGAGAGAGAGAAAGAGAGAGAGAGAGGCAGAGAGAGAGGGAGAGAGAGAGAGAGAATTTTAATAGCTGTGGTCTTCATACAGAGAGAGCAGATCGACGAGTCAGAGGTCAGTCTTTTATAGATTGACATGACCTATCGTCTGCATGGCCTGGAAAATAACGGTAGTGTTTTCATCTTTACATTTTTGTTACCTTTTAGTCGTTTTAGCTGACCCTCTTACCCAGAGTGACTTACAGTAGAGTTGGTGCATTCATCTTAAGACAGGTAGGTGGGGCAACCACTTATCACAGCCGGAGTAAGCAGTACATTTTTTCCTCAACAGTGTGTTGGGTGGTGGTGTGTTGTGTTGTGTTGTGTTGCTTGAAGTGGCTGGCTCTCCTAGCAGTTGCTCGGGGTGATTCCAGTCTCAGAAGTGCTCCACTGTCAGCTTGGTTTTCTGTCAGAACCCCAGGGGAGGGATACACAATAAACCGAATGAACAGCAGAACAACAACAGCAAAAACAAAGTAAATGAAATGGGAGGGTTAAAGTGAAGGAATGTTGCGTGACTCTCCTCTCAGCCCGCGGGCCTCCTCTCAGCTGCCCCATCCTCCTCCCCTGATTTTGACACATGTCATTCCCCGCTTAAATGACTTAACCAGCACCATCACGACTGGTAAATATTCACAAATGTGTAAATAGGTGTACATGTTCTTTTGTTGTGTCAAATGTGATTACATTCATTGTCATTGACTTCTACCACCACAAAAAGGTAGCATACATGTCAACATCCTTTCTGATCTTTATGAATTAGCCATTATGTATCTTTTTCATTCATATAGGATTTATCAAGATGTAGAACGGTAAAGAGGAATACTTTTGTGATCAGGAGAGCGTCTGCAGAGTAACTAAAAACAATTAATACCTGGGATATCCTGGCCATCCTGAATCAACAGGCAACCGAAACAACATCATTGGAATATATCATGGTCTTCTCGTGGTATTACCACCATCATGTTATCCAGGAAAACGGGTTTGCTTGTTTTGTTTAAACAGACCTACAATGATCAAACCAAGCTGAAAATAGGTATTGGCATACTCAAATGTGATATATCCTTTGCCCTTTTCCACAGTAAGACTTAAAATCAAAGCTGCAGTGCACAAAATGGATATGTTTAAACTCTGAGCAAACATAACAAAACAAAGCAAAAATCAATCTCATCACTCTCAAAAATCCAAACTGGATCTCATTCTGAGAATGATCATTGTCTTCTAATATGATGTGATATTCATAACAGCTCTCTGCCTGTGTGTCCCATCCCAGTGTTATGAGGCATATATCGATCGAGAGAGGCTAAAGACTTAGAGTGCCCTGAAAAGTTCCATAGCCACCCTGTCGTAAAATCTTCATTAGCTGCTAAAACTGTTAGCATTGATCTCTGAGCGCCCATCCATCCCATCACTATGATCAATAATAATGACATGTCAATCCCTACCATGCCAGTACACCACCGCCCTCCTTCTCCTTCCCGCACTCTCTCCAAGGATCATTTTTCATATTGCCTTGCTTTATCCTCTCTCGCTGTCCCGAAAAGGAACACCACTCACCAGGAGAGGAAGAACAAAAATAGGTATTTATATTTCAATTATCTATAAAATGCAACTCCTTCTAACCCAAAAGATTAGCCCCCACAACAGTACTCCTACACTGCCAGAATGTGTGAGTCCCAATCCCTGCTCTTACAATATTACTTAAATCACAATCCAACAGGAGACCCATCTTTATCATCATCATCATCAGCAGCAGCAGCAGCTTCCTGGGAATACAGGGGAAAAGCTCTGGATGGGGGACAGCACATGGGATTTTGGAGATAACAGATCGCTAGTCTACCTCCCAGCAGAAGACTGAGCCAGGTCACCTGTAATACAAGTCAGTATTCAATGTCCATTCATCTCTGAGGACGTCGGGGGATGACGTGGAAACCGGCCACTAGAGGCAACAGTGAGTGCTGTTACCTTCAAGTAGGTTTGGGTTTTGCTAGGGTGTGGTGGATGGAGATGGTGGACCTGCCTCTGATTCCAAAGGTTGCAAGTTTGAATCCAGCGGTTGAAAGTTGTTTTTGATATTTTAGTTTTAAGCCTATCCAAAACCTAAACCCTTAACTTAACCATTCAGAGTTAATGCCTAACCTCAAGAATGTGGACTTAATGCCCAAACTTAACCTCTAGCGTCGAGCAATCCCGTATCCGGGAGCGTAATCATAGCCTCAAGCTCATTACCATAACGCAACGTTTCCTATTCATGAAAATCGCAAATGAAATGAAATGAATATTTTGAAACACAAGCTTAGCCTTTTGTTAACAACACTGTCATCTCAGATTTTCAAAATATGCTTTAACCTCTCTGATCTACCCATCCCGGATCCGGTATCGTGAATACAGACTCAAGCTCATTACCATTACGCAACGTTAACTATTCATGAAAATCGCAAATGAAATGAAATAAATATGCTAGCTCTCAAGCTTAGCCTTTTGTTAACAACACTGTCATCTCAGATTTTCAAAATATGCTTCTCAACCATAGGAAAACAATCATTTGTGTAACAGTAGCTAGCTAGCGTAGCATTTAGCGTTAGCATTAATCCTAGCATTCAGCAGGCAACATTTTCACAAAAACAAGAAAAGCATTCAAATAAAATAATTTACCTTTGAAGAACTTCGGATGTTTTCAATGACGAGACTCTCAGTTAGATAGCAAATGTTAATTTTTTCCAAAAAGATTATGTGTAAGAGAAATAGCTCCGTTTTGTTCATCACGTTTGGCTAAGAAAAAAAAACGAAAATGCAGTCACTTACAACGGCAAACTTTTTTCCAAATTAGCTCCATAATATCAACAGAAACATGGCAAACGTTGTTTAGAATCAATCCTCAATGTGTTTTTCACATATCTATTCGATAATCTATCAGTGGTGGCAGCTGGCTTCTCATCAGAAGAAAACTGAAAAATACTGCAGCTGGAGATTCCGCAATAATTGCGACGGAGGACACCAAGCGAACACCTGGTAAATGTAGTCTCTTATGGTCAATCTTCCAATGATACGCCTACAAATACGTCACAATGCTGCAGACACCTTGGGGAAAACGTGGAAAAGGTAAGATGACTCCTAGCTCCTCCACAGCCATATAAGGAGTCATTGCCATGAGGCGGTTTAAAAAAATGCGGCACTTCCTGATTGTATTTTTATCTTGGTTTTTTCTGTAACATCAGTTCTGTGGCACTCACAGACAATATCTTTGCAGTTTTGGAAACGTCAGAGTGTTTTCTTTCCAAAGCTGTCAATTATATGCATAGTCGAGCATCTTTTTGTGACAAAATATCTTGTTTAAAACGGGAACGTTTTTCATCCAAAAATTAAAAGAGCGCCCCCTATATCGAAGAAGTTAACCCTAACCTTAACAATTCAAAGTTAATGCCTAAACTTAACCTTACGTTTGAGAAACATGATTGAACGTCTAATACTGATGTGAGACTGTAAGAGCTGGTGGGAAGGCTATGCTTTAATGCTTCACGGCTAGGGTTTCCGCTAGCGGAACGTTTCGACAACATCCGGTGAAATTGCAGAGCGTGAAATTCAAAATAAATTATTAGAAATATTTAACTTTCATACAATCACAAGTGCAATACACCAAAATACAGCTTAATTTATTGTTAATCCAGCCACCATGTCAGATTTCACAGTTACCTCAACAACAAAAAAATCCTGGATGGTTTGTCCTCAGGGTTTTGCTTGCCAAATAAGCTATGTTATACTCACAGACACAATTCTAACAGTTTTAGAAACTTTAGAGTGTTTTCCATCCAAATCTACCAATTATATGCATATCCTAGCTTCTGGGACTGAGTAGCAGGCAGTTTACTTTGGGCGCGCTTTTCATCCGGACGTGAAAATACTGCCCCCTATGCCAAACAGGTTTTTAAACTGCTAATGTCATTGCACCCAACTGTTACTGTGGATGAGACTGTTACCGGGGTAGAGGAGGGGAGGGGGGTGGATTTACTGTCCCAGGGAGATCTAGGGTCAAAGTTAATTAGACTGCGATCACATGTTCAATCACGGATGCTGTATCACAGTGACTGTATAGCGCAATGCAAAGTGGTGGGGGTGGGAAGGAAGGAAAAGTTAGGTTGAGAGATGGAGCCAATCTGTCATCAGGGAGATTATATCACTGTCAGTGGCATGTGAGGGCTGTTTCCTTCTGCCGTAGAAATGGTTTCAAATGGACCTCTTCGATCTTTGAAATACATTGATGTTGTGTAGAACGGATGTCATTTGGTCATCAGGCTGCCTTTTGTGAGCATTAAGCCTGGTCACTGATTATGGTTTAAATTGAGATTAAAATTGTATTTGTGCTGTTGCTCAAATAAACTTTAGCAAACGTGTTACCATATTGATAAGAGCACCCAGACGAAGAGTACAGCACTGATATGTGTCTTACTGGTGTGAAGCCTCCATCAGTGACTATGGTTGCTGCTGAATGTTACCGGCATGCCAAAGAGTGTGTATCGATCAGGATAGGGATCAATAGAGTTATGATTATATCTGTTGCCATGGGAATGTTAATCACGAGTCCTTGAGCGAGTCATCGTGATAAATATCAATAATACGTCTTCACAGGTGAACACCTTGGGTGGACGGAGAATACAAAAGCCCATTTCTTATAAGGGGGCGGATAGTCATTGTTGCCATAATATTGGGCGGTTACTGAACTTCAATTGTAGCGTAGGTGAAATACAAAAAGAAGGATCTTTGGAAGAATGTAATGTAGCACTGACTATGCTGTTCACTCCATCAACCACACAATGTAAAAACAATATAGGGCCCTATTTCAAACAAAGGTTGCAACAAGGCTTTTTCAAATCAAAACTCGATAGAATTCTTTGAAAAATGATTTCCAAACAGACCTCGCTACTAGAACTTCTGTCCTGTTTTGTATTCTGTTTTTTAAATCTGTATGAATACAGAGCCATAGGCTGTGGGGCCTTTATCAGAATATATACTGGTATAGCACTGATTTCTTCTGTCTCTATCTTCTAGCTACACATTTGAGCCAGTTTGCTACAGCAGGAAAATAATCGGGCAGCAACAGGAATTTTGAATTATTTGGTGTAATATAACGAATGGACATTTTTCGTTAGGGCAAATCAAATCTGACATTTTAAAGTGTAAATTACAAACTTTAGAAGCCTTTTGAAACCTTGAATACAAGTTTGCATTTCCTGCTGTGAAGGACAATTCTCAGCAACAAAATAGTGATTAAATTAAGATGCTACATCTGTACATGCATGTTTTGGTAAGGGTTACTCTTTTTAAATGTTTACTGAGAGATAGAACAGAGTAGTTTAAAACACACCTTCCTTTGCTTTCACCTTTTCTCTTTTCTTCTCGCTGTCCTTCTGTTTTTGTACTTTTATCTCAATTTCCTTTGCTATACAGATATAGGATCTTAATTTGATCACCTTGTTGCAGGAAATGTAAAACTTGTAGTGTATTTGAGGTTTAAAAAGGCTTTTGAAGTTTGTAATTTCCACTTAGAAGTGTCATACTTGATTTTCCCTTACGAAAAATGTATCAGCCCCAACGAAAATGCCCATTCATTATAATCCACATAATAATTGAAATTTCCTGTTTCTGCAGGATTATTTTCCTGCTGTAGCAAACTGACTCATATTACATCCTACATCTGTTCCTCTCTTTCCGTCTCCATATACAGGCGAGCGCTAGACACGCTAATCAGTGTGCAGATTCTGGGATAGAATTCACATGTAAAGCTAAAGTAGAGAGTAAACGCAATGTAGAGTGAGACGGAGTCTTTTAATAGAATTAAAACTTCAAGATGAGCTACGGTTCATCTTTACCTCTGACCTTGTTTGTGTATAGGGACGAGAATGAATGAAAATCTAGATTGAATCAGAGAGACATTTCTATATGCACCCTACTTTAGTGTTTAAATACCCATGCTAACTCACAAGTCTGTCCCACATTTACTAACACACACTCTACAATGATTGTAGCAGAATTATAGTAGTAATTTTGCTGTGGGTTTGGAAGAAGCATAATCACACTTGTACTGGCTAAACTGTCCCTTTCCTGCCGTCTGTTTAATCGTCACTCTGTTCAGACATATTACATTGTGATCACATATGACTCAAGTGGCTATACACCCATGCTGGTATGTGTGCTTATCCACAGAAACAGAATTTAAAAAATCTAACAATAAAAAAATAAAAAATCAGTTTCTCAGACCTGAGGGTGGAGGAAAATAAAATGTTTATTTAGTGAATCTTGGCACATTAAGTTGTGACGCTCACGTTACTCTAGGACTCATTAGACTTAATGATTGGCATAATCAGGTTATGATGAAGCTACGAGGAAGGGACCATCAGGGAGAATTAGCATCACTGCGCACTGCACGCTAACGATCAGCAATGTCACCAGGATAGGAGAAGTGATCAAAAAACTAACTCCTGAAGTCGTTAATTGTCCCACTGCTGTGTTCAGCTTCCCCATCTGATCTCTTCACCCAGGAAGTGAAAGCTATCACAAATGATGTCACCAAAGTTGGGGGAGAGAGTCGCAACGAGAGGCTGATTGGACGTGACAACATGCTTACAAAGCACTGTCATCGAGCGAAGATGTGACAATTCTGTCAGTGAGGCGACCGTTCCGTGTCTTTGAGGGAACTTGTCATTACATAATTTGTTTTCAGTTTTCATTTTCATTTAGAAACACTTTCTATTTATATGACCGTTTGAATGTTCATTCTGTGGATATCCATGTAATTTCAGTCATATAGGATTTCTATATTTATAGAAAGCTGAAAATACTATATAACCTACATATGGAATATACTGATGCTTTGCTTATTTGTCGTATTAGGTCAGGTTAAATAGACCAAAACCTATTTACAGCAATTAACCATGACGGAAACTATACTTTATACACTATGTGTTCGTGTCAGCGTGTGTTGTAGCTTGTCTCAGTCTGGCGAACAGTCTCCATAGGAATTATCAAAACACACACACTCACTCACATATACCTACACCCCCCCCCCCCCCCCCCCCCACACACACACACACGCACACACACACACACATACACACTCACATCCCACTCCTGCAGGGCTTGTCTGTGTGTTCGGTGCCTCCTAGCACATCACTCCCGTTTCATCGTGTAATTAAAGTCATCCCCTGGGTTCTCAGCTCACCGGGATCCAAAAGACCTTCGCTAATTAACTAGAGGTGTGGAGATGCACAGCCCAGACAAATTGGAGACTTGTCTAACAGTTTAACCCTAAGAAATGGGGGGGGGCACACTCACACACCACCAACACCGCACCCTACCCCCTCCTACCAACCTCCCCCTGTGG
Source organism: Oncorhynchus mykiss (assembly GCF_057628025.1). NCBI lineage: Eukaryota > Metazoa > Chordata > Actinopteri > Salmoniformes > Salmonidae > Oncorhynchus > Oncorhynchus mykiss. The sequence goes on from NC_143035.1 coordinate 12,207,521, forward strand.
GAGCCAAACTGAAAGGATGACGTGTGTGTGTGTGTGTGTGTGTGTGTGTGTGTGTGTGTGTGTGTGTGTGTGTGTGTGTGTGTGTGTGTGTGTGTGTGTGTGTTTTTAAACGTTCATCTCAGGGGTACTTCAAAGGTGCCATACCCACACTGACTCCCTCCCTGGGCTGTGTGGTGCTTGTTGTTGTTGTTGTTGTTGTTGTTCCTGCTAGAAGCCCTGTAGTGGAGCCGTAAGTACTTTAATTGATCAGGCATTATGTTATATCCAGCAGAGACCGGGGCCACAGCCAGTCAGTTAATGTAGCATGTAAGAGACAGTGTCTATAAGGGTCTGACCACGTACTGTTCTGATTAGCTGGGAAATAAACAACATGCCTCTGAAGCTTCTAATCACATTTAGTGAAGGCAGGAGGCAAAACGAGAGAACGCGGAGGAAGACGAAGAAGAAGTCTGTTATGTTCTGTACTGCGTGTTGGAGGAAAGCTTCATGACAAGACAACCACACTGCAATGCCTCGCTGCCTTTCCTCATTAACCTCCGACCGCTACAAGCAATTCTCCCGCCCCGAGTCTTCTTCTCCACCACTCTCCTCAATGCCTCCATATGCAATTTACATGGCCAAAGAGCCTCAGCCCAGACTGGCCAGAGCCATGGCAGCTGCTGTCTGACGACCTTGCTCTGTGACACGAGCTCCGTTGTATCCTGTTTGACGACAAGACAAGATTTTGTTGGAGTTTTTCCGGCACAATTTCTCTACCTTTTTCTGTCTGTTTACGTCTTCTGTCCAGCATTGGCTTGGACACCGACACATTTTTCCAATTGCAAGGAGAATCAGCCAACAGACAAGTGTGTTTGACATGTGTGTGACCTTCCGTGTCTAGGTTTCTATCGGCCAGGCAGCTGTATTGGGGGCGGACAGGAGAGCTGTCTTTGTTGGTGATGGACCGGCCGGTGCAGTGTGACAGTGACACACACACTGACACTGGCAGTGGTCCTCTCGTCTGTCCAGTCTCAGCGCTCTGTGAAATGCCATGGTGGAGCTTAAGCTGAGACTGGGACAACGCCAAACCTTTCATGGCTGGGAGATTCCTTTGTGTGAGAGAAGGGGGATATACAGATAGGGGACTGTTTAAAAAGGCCTGTATGGAGGGCAGTGTGGAAACGATCTGTCATAATAATGGCTAAATCGAGCTCCCATTCATTCCGAGGAGCAAACGGACTCCACCACAAAATGTTGTTGTATGGGTTCCACTCATTTTAGACCAAATATGAATGCATGCTGTTGTTATAATACCATGTACAGTATCTGTGCCAATTGGTTGTCATTTCGAGCACTGGCCATTACATCACTCCTCCTCCTCCACATCTGAATGTCTACTGAGTTCAGTTCTTCACTATTCCCTAGACAGAGAGACGTCGTGCGTCACATAAGGTTGTTCTCTCTCTCATCTCAGTCCAAAACGTACAGGAAAAGGTGAGGCTGTGGGTGAAACAGGAATGAACAGTGGAAAGAGGACACTTACAGAGAACAGACAGAAAGAAACAGATCTCAGAATTCGGAGGAGATCTCTGTAAAGGACCGTCCAATGAGAGTGTGTACAGTAAGTACAGATCTCAGAATTCAGAGTAGACTTTTCTAAAGGACCGTCCAATGAGAGTGTGTAGAGTAACTAACAGATCTCAGAACTGAGAGGAGACTTTTCTCGTACATGAAGTATTAACGTGTACACATTTGTATTTCTCTTCACTTGTTTGTGTACAGTATGTCAAATCCGATAACATTTTATTTGTCACAGGTGTCACATGTGCCAAACACAACAGGTCACAGACCTTACTGTGAAATGCTTGCTTACGAGCCCTTCCCAACGATGCAGAGTAAAACAAAAAATATATGTATAATCATTTTAACCTGTGGAATAATGAAGCTATATACTGGTAGACATGAGATAGACATGTACATGAAGGCAGGATAAAGTGACTAGGCATCAGAATAGATAATAATAAGGTATTTGAGGAAGATATGTACATGAAGGCAGGATAAAGTGACTAGGCATCAGAATAGATGATAATAAGGTATTTGAGGAAGATATGTACATGAAGGCAGGATAAAGTGACTAGGCATCAGAATAGATAACAATAAGGTATTTGAGGAAGATATGTACATGAAGGCAGGATAAAGTGACTAGGCATCAGGATAGATAATAATAAGGTATTTGAGGAAGATATGTACATGAAGGCAGGATAAAATGACTAGGCATCAGAACAGATAATAAAAGAGTAAGAATGAAGAACAGTGTAGCAGCAGCATATGATGTGTGTGTGTGTGTGTGTGTGTGTGTGTGTGTGTGTGTGTGTGTGTGTGTGTGTGTGTGTGTGTGTGTGTGTGTGTGTGTGTGTGTGTGTGTGTGTGTGTGTGTGTGTGTGTGCGTGTGTTTGTGTGTGTGTGTGTGTGTGTGTGTGCGTGAGAGACAGAGATAAGGATAGAGATAGGCAAGGGTCTGTGATGAGATGAAAGTCTCTTGACACTTCAGGGTGGAGGTTGAGTCTCAGCACTACCACATTGTTAGAGGGAAACTTAATGGAACAACTCAAACTGTGCGTCCACTCTCCATCCCTTTGCCCTCAGAGTGACGTCCCGCCCTGCTGCATTCACAGAGAAGTTTCATCTACAACTCTGTAAGCACGGTAGTTGAAGTGAAGGAGTTGTCTGGAGAGGGTTTGATCTGGGGATAGCTGGTTGGGGCAATAGTGTAGTTCTACAGGCCAGTCTGTCAATTAGGTTGACTTGGTGTTACACAGACACTAGTAGTAGAGGTGGAGGAACACAGCATGGGAGAGGGGGAAAGCTATCTGAGATAAGAGCTAGATAGAGAGAATGGAGCACAGTGCACATCTACAGATGTAGGATCTTAATTTGATCCAGTTTGCTACAGCAGGAAAATAATCTTGCAGCAACAGAAAACATGTTTGTTTTTTTACAGGTTAAACATTTTTCTTTGGGAAATTACAAACTCTAGAAGAAGTCAAGAAGCCAAGAAGCCTTTTTAAAACTCAAATACACTACAAGTGTGCATTTCCTGCTGAGCAGGAAAATTCCCAGCAACAAAGAGTTATCAAATCAAGATCCTATCTGTAGAGGACGGATATTGTAACAAGTGAACCACTTGCACTGCTTGAAAAGAGCTACTGTATGTGTGCTCTCTAGAGGTGTTTATTCTTGATGTTATATATAGGTTTCAGACTTGAGTAAATAAAAGACTTGGGGCTACAGTAATGGTTTTATATCACTTTCCTACTGAGAGAGCATCGCCATCACCTCTCTCTCTTGCATGCAAAGGCAGGTGAGTAAAGGAGGGGAAAGAGGTGAGGAATATAAACAGGAAGAAAGGAGCGTGAAAACAAATTGAGGTCAATTCGAGGAGCCTAAAACAAACTGGTGTTAAAAAACAGACACATATCTGCAGCATTCTACCAAGGGGGATTTGCATAATGTGACACTGTATTAAAACGGCCGGGACACAGATCCCTCCTTTAATCCAGGTCGGCACAAAACCTGCTCGGCCCTGTCGAGCTCACCTGATCCCTCCCGCTCTCTTCCGAGTCTCTCTCCCTAGTTCCCTCAGTTCTCTACTCTTTACTCACCCCATTGAAAAGCCCTCCTTGTTACCCTCCCAGACAAGTTAGAGAGCGGAGCTGTCTGGCTGTCTCGCCTCAAACTGTTTCCTGTTTGAATGGTGAATGCAAGGCTTCTTTTAGACAGACAGGCTTAACTTGGATTTACAAAAGCCTTGCACCACCTTAATAGACATTTGTACGATTGCAGCACTGCTAGCATTGTGCTCCTTATGCGCTATTATAATAATTGCTGGTAGATCAAAAGGATGTATTTTGCATCTGCTTGTGGTCGGATCCTAGGAATGATCTGAGAGGATAGAAAGTCCAGAGAAATGTTTAGTTTATAACCACCACAGATTAGATGAAGAAATCCAATTTCTCCATAAAGGCTCAGCCGTCAGAAGCAGATTGAGCTACTGTGAAATCCTTGCCAAGTCAAAAACAAGATTATCTACAGTGTGGATTTGTTTGTTTTTCACTTTTGTTATTTGTTTTATAATCTCGGTCTGCCAATAAACCTAGAAAAAGATATGTTGTCAATAAAATGCAATATTTTTCTGCTTTTGGTTATGTGGGCACACATATCTATTGATTCACTCACAGCTTTTTCACTTGTTGAAGTGAAGTAAACCTAGTAGAGGAAATAGAGGCTAGTTCCTTCCCAGGCAGGATTTATATCTAATTTCCAACATGTAGGCCTAGTCACAAAATGATGAGTGGTTCGCACTCAAAAAACCTTTTTCATTTTTTGAAATGCTTTTTACAGCAGGCAGGGGATGGAAAAGTTTCTTAGTAACACGTAGTCAAAAAAAATCATAGACTTCATAGGGAGTGAACGTTATTTATTACAAGGATTATATGGAGAAAATCTGACCTCTGAAATTAAAATGGATGTCCATTCAGCAAAATATAAACTGAGCAAAAACGTCCCTTTTTCAGGACTCTGTCTTTCAAAGATAATTCGTAAAAATCGAAATAACTTTACAGATCTTCATTGTAAAGGGTTAAAACACTATTTCCCATGCTTGTTCAATGAACCATAAACAATTAATGAACATGCACCTGTGGAACGGTCGTTTAGACACTAACAGCTTAGGCAATTAAAGGTCACAGTTATGAAAACTTAGGACACTAAAGAGGCCTTTCTATTGACTCTGAAAAACACCAAAAGAAAGATGCCCAGGGTCCCTGCTCATCTGTGTGAACGTGCCTAAGGCATGCTCCAAAAGGGCATGAGGACTGAAGATGTGGCCAGGGCAATAAATTGCAACTAATTAAATTGCAAATAATTAATTCTGAGATGTCATTAGGAATTGAAGGATGGTACTTTGAAAAGCTAGGCCTACCTTTCCACTCCAGACAGAGTAGGCCTGGACTAGGTATCCCTTTTTCCCTTTCCCTTTCCCTTTCCTACCGACTGAGAAAAATGAAAGCTTTAACTGCTGGCTACTCTTCTTCTGTGGCTTAACCCAACAGGAGAAGGTCACAAGTGTTTCCCTAAAAGCTGTCTGGGTTTAAACATATTCTATTGTACAGAAAGCGAATAGCTTAATCAATTGATAGTGACAGAATTAGATTACTTCCCAAGCAAAGTCAGCTTTTGAATGTCAAAGAAATGAAACAATGATATCCCCAATGCATCGGAGTCATGTCTTTCCCGGATATTTTACATCTTGTTTCTAGAATGAAGCATTGTGAACCAAAGCTCTGTTATTGATCAGTTGTTATGACCGGATCTGTTTTCTTTAAGCTAACTATGGGTCGGTCTGTGCATTTTGTCATTTCTATAATAAAAGGTAGGCCTATGGCATACCCTCTCAAATCCCCTCAATTTCAGTTTCAATGACAAGAAGAAACAGGCTCCAACACAAAGTCATCTTGTTGTTAGTAAAGTCTAATTAAAGTGAAGTCTGTTGAAATGGATTATGCCTACACAAATTTGCCTACTTTCAGCACGAGCTGTCCATTTCTGATTGATTGTACTGCAGCTGTTGCTTCAAGATTCATCACCACAATGTAAATGATTAGAATCTGGGTTATTGTGAGGTCAATAACTCTAATGAATACATCATGGTCAAGAAAGATATTGTTTTTAATCAAATCAATTATAGTAGTAGCGAGCTATCACAGCTATCAAAGTTCCTCATCTTCAAGCTTTCTTCTCACACTGAACAGAACACAGGCTATAGGCTAGATTGTGCGCAAGATATTGCATTTTTTGGACTAGGCATAATGAAAAATAATTTTAGGAAGAAAACTCTCCTCCTGAACTGCCACCGTAGCTCTACCCAGGACAGCCAATGGTTAAGCAGCACACAAAACGTTGTTGATCAGCAAGATCTTAGCAGGCCGGTGCTCATGGTTGCAATATTCATTGCAGTGTGTAATGCAGCCTAGTTTTATTTACACCATCCCAACAGCTATCTTAGAAATATAACTTTGCTACTCGCTTCTTCTGCTACTCATGCACCTCGTAGCCTATAGGCTGTAGGATATGGATCATTTGATTGAGACCACACTAAATAGCCTATAGGCGCAATTGATATTGCGCACCCAGCAGAGAATCAGAGATGAGGGGCGGCATCAGGCACACATCGATATATTGCCTAATAACCAACTAATTCTAAAACACTGAGAAATACTGACACTTCATCAATTACAAATTACATGACCTTCCCCTGGACTAGATTTTAAAATTCTGTCTGAAATTGAAAAAGCATGACCCCATGTTACCTCCAGATAACCATTCTGTACATTTCGATCGGTGCCTTCAAGGTACTGAGATTGAAATACGAAAGGCACTTTCATGGATTAACCTGTCAGAGTAAGAATACGTTTAGAGGCTGTGGGTGATCATAACCCTCATGTTTCAACTGTGTGATTGTTATTAAATGGTTGACAATGTGTCATTACTGCCATAGCAGAATACTGGTTCGGGGGAGGATGAGCCCCCATAGCTTAGCTATGACTTTACTATACATTTATGTCTTACTTCTAATCTATTAGATACCATGCCATGGTCAGAATAGGTTTAAAACTGACAACAACTTTGCAGTTGCTCCTGCTGTGTACAGTATTCTTCTTTGTGGAGGGCAAACTGGCTAAGATGGTTACTGTTGAGCACAGCTCACTGCGCTCTGGTGGTTGTTGCTGCTTTTGGTTTGCATGGTTGAAGGCTGTGTTGTGCTGTGTTGTGCTGTGTTGTAGTGTGTAGTGGAGGGCAGTGCTGTGCACTAGTGTGCTGTAGAGTAGTGTGCTGTGTTGCTTGGCGTGGTGTAGTGGGTTGTGTTGCGCTCGGCGGTGCAGCAGTGTGCTCTAATGAGTGTGTTGTGCAGCACTGTGTGGTGCGGTAGTGTGCTGTAGTGTGGTGTGCTGTGTAGTGTGCAGTGCAGTGTAGTGTAATGGGCATTCTGTAGTGTGTAGTGTGTAATGTAGTGGGCTGTTGTGTAGTGTGCTGTAGTGTAGTGTAGTATGTGTGTAGTGTGTAGTGTAGTGTAGTGTGCTGTAGTGCAGTGTGTATTGCATTGTGGAGTGTGCAGTGTAGTGTAGCGTGTAGTGTAGTGTGTAGTGTGCAGTGTAGTGTAGTGTGGTGTAGTGCAGTGTATTATGTAATGTAATGTGTAGTGTGTAGTGTAGCATAGCATAGTATGTAGTGTAGTGTGGAGTGTGTAGTGTATTGTAGTGTGTAGTGTAGTGCAGTGCAGTGTAGTGTGTAGCGTAGTGTGTAGGATAGTGTGCAGTGTAGTGTGTAGTGTAGCATAGCATAGTATGTAGTGTAGTGTGGAGTGTGTAGTGTATTGTAGTGTGTAGTGTAGTGCAGTGCAGTGTATAGTGTAGTGTAGTGTATAGGGTAGTGTGTTGTGTAGTGTGTAGCGTAGTGTGTAGGATAGTGTGCAGTGTAGTGTGTATTGTAGTGTAGTGTGCTGTGTGGTGCAGTGTGTAGTGTATTGTAGTGTAGTGAGGTGTGTAGTGTAGTGTAGTGTAGGGTTGTGTTGTGTAGTGTGTAGTGTATTGTAGTGTGCTGTAGTGTTGTGTTTCGTGTAGTGTAGTATGTAGAGTGTAGTGTAGTGTGTAGTGTGCAGTGTAGTGTGTAATGTAGTATAGTGTAGTGTTTAGTGTAGTGTAGTATGTAGTGTAGTGTGTAGCGTAGAGTATTGTGTAGTGTAGCGTAGTGTAGTATGTAGTTTAGTGTGCAGTGTGTAGTGTGTGGTGTAGTGTGTGGTGTAGTGTTTCGTGTAGTGTAGTATGTAGAGTGTAGTGTAGTGTGTAGTGTGCAGTGTAGTGTGTAATGTAGTATAGTGTAGTGTTTAGTGTAGTGTAGTATGTAGTGTAGTGTGTAGCGTAGAGTATTGTGTAGTGTAGCGTAGTGTAGTATGTAGTTTAGTGTGCAGTGTGTAGTGTGTGGTGTAGTGTGTGGTGTAGTGTGTGGTGTAGTGTGTAATGTAGTGGGCTGTAGTGTAGTGTGTAGTGTATTGTGTAGTGTAGTATGTGTGTAGTGTGTAGTGTTGTGTGTAGTGTCATGTGATGTCGTATAGTGTAGTATGTGTGTAGTGTAGTGTGAAGTGTAGTGTGTAGTGCACTGTGTAGTTCATATTGTGTAATGTAGTGTAGTGTAGTGCAGTGTATTATGTAGTGTAGAGTGTAGTGTTGTGTTGTGTAGTATGTAGTGTAGTTGAGTGTGCAGTGTAGTGTGTGGTGTAGTACATAGTGTAGTTGTGCATGTATTATGGTGTGTAGTTTAATGTGTGGTGTTGTTTAGTGTGTAGTGTACTGTGTAGGGTAGGGTGTAGTGTAGTGTGTAGCGTAGTGTAGTGTGTAGTGTGGTGTAGTGTATTGTCATATGTATTGTAGTGTAGTGTGTAGTTTAGTGTTGTGTTGTGTAGTGTATTGTAGTGTGTAGTGTAGTGTTGTGTTGTTTCGAGTAGTGTAGTGTAGTTTTGTAGTGTAGTGTAGCATGCAATGTGTAGTGTGGTGTGTGCAGTGTGTGTAGTGTAGTGTGTAGTGTCGTGTGTAGCATAGTGTAGTGTGTAGTGTAGTGTAGCGTAGTGCAGTGTAGTGTGTAGTGTGTATTCTAGTGTGTATTGTAGTGTAGTGTGCAGTGTGTAGTGTGGTGTAGTGTTTAGTGTAGTGTAGTATGTAGTGTAGTGCTTGGTCCGTAGTGTAGTGTACAGTGTAGTGTATTGTAGTGTACAGTGCGCATTGTAGTGTTTAGTGTAGTATGTAGTGTAGTGTGTATTGTCATGTAGTGTGTTGTTGTGTGTAGTGTGTAGTGTTGTGTAGTGTTGTGTAGTATGTGGTGTAGTTTAGTGTGTATTATAGTGTGTAGTTTAGTGTGTGGTGTTGTTTAGTGCGTAGCATAGTGTGTTGGGTAGTGTGTAGAGTATTGTGTGCCATGTAGTGTGTAGTGTGTGTAGTGTAGTGTGAAATGTAGTGTTTAGTGTAGTGTAGTGTAGTGTAGTGTGCAGTGTAGTGTAGTTTGGTGTAGTGTGTAGTGTAGTGTGTATTGTCGAATGTAGTGTGTAGCATGGTGTAGTGTGTAGTGTAATGTAGTGCAGTGTAGTGTAGTGCAATGTAGTGTACTGTGTAGTGTGTAGTGTAGTGTGTATTTTAGTGTAGTGTGCAGTGTATAGTGTAGTGTTTCATGTAGTGTAGTATGTAGTGTAGTGCTTTGTTTGTAGTGTAGTGTAGTGTTTTGTAGTGTGTAGTGTAGTTTCGTGTAGCGCCAGTGCAATGTAGTGTAGTGTTTAGTGTAGTGTGGTATGTAGTGTAGTGTGTATTGTCATGTAGTGGAGTGTGTAGTGTATTGTTGTGTGTATTGTGTAGTGTAGTGTAGGTTAGATTGTGGTGTAGTGTTATATGTAGTGTGTAGTGTGTAGTGTGGTGTGTAGTGTGTGTATTGTGTTGTGTATAGTGTACTGTTTAGGGTAGTGTAGAATGTAGTGTAGTGTAGCGTGTAGTGTGTAATGTAGTATAGTGTGTAATGTAGTGTGTAGTGTAGTGTGTAGCGTAGTGTGGTGTTGTGTGTAGTTCAGTGTAGTATAGTGCTGTGTAGTGCTGTGTAGTGCATTGCAGTGTGTAGTGTAACGTGTAGTGTGGTGTGTAGTGTGTATTGTAGTGTGTGGTGTAGTGTAATGTGTAGTGTAGTGTTTTTGTAGTGTAGTATGTAGTGTAGTATGTAGCATAGTGTAGTGTGTTGTGTGTAGTGTAGTGTAGTGCAGTGCAGTGCAGTGTAGAGTGGTGCAGTGTAGTGTAGTGTGTAGTGGGTTGTGTCATGTGTAGTGTAGTGTGTAGTGTAGTTTAGTGTGTAGTGTGTAGTGTATTTTAGTGTGTAGTGTGTAGTGTATTTTAGTGTGTAGTGTGTAGTGTATTTTAGTGTGTAGTGTGTAGTGTATTTTAGTGTGTAGTGTGCTGCGCTGTGTTTTACGGTGATGCTGAGGTTTATTGTTATTTGATGTTCTAAACCCACTGAGTGGAGTGAGCCGGGAGGGTGAGCGAGGGAAGGGAACAGATGCCGAGGGGACGAGAAGGAGTGGAAGACAGAGGGAGCGTGAAAAGCGGTGGAGAGACGAGGGAGATGACACATCTGGTTAAGGTAAAAAAGAAAAAAGAAAAAAAGAAGAAAAAGAGGAAGAGGAGGAGAAGGAAAGAGAGAGAGAGAGAAATCTGAAGTAAAGCTGTGATTTCCTCTTAAATAGAGCATGAAGTAAGACCACACGCTCTCTGGCTGAGGAAGGACTTGCTTTGCTGGTTGTGGGCGAATGGGTCCGTGATTGCATACTTTAAGGCAGAAGCATGATGGGTAAGGATTAAAGATGGCTGCCCTGAGGGCATACAGCAATAACATTACTTTTGATGGATTCCTGCTCCTTCACATATTCTCAGTAGATGTAGAGAGGCCACAAGGCTTGACTAATGCATACCACGATGGGTGGGGACGAGGGAGATAGGGATGTTGTTACACAGACTTCAAGAAACAGCTCTCTCTCTCTCTCTCTCTCTCTCTCTCTCTCTCACACACACACACACACACACACACACACACACACACAGACTCACTCACTCACTCACTCACTCTCACTTTTATATTTTCCCCTCTGTACTCAGAGTCTTTGTTATATTATTATTGTCCAAATCACAGTGCAGAATATCTTTGTAGAGATTTATAGAAGCTGAAACTTGGATATTGTCTTCTATTTATTGAAGATAGTAGTGTAATCTCGTGCCTGTCTGGCAAATATGGTTGCTGTCTGAACAATAACTCTTGGAGGGGATTTAAAGAACAAGATGTAGTTTAGGTCAGAAATTCTTTCTTTGATGTTTTACGTTTTTGTCCAGATTTCTTTTTACACAAAGCTAAATATAGGGTTCAGCGAACCTACAAACAAACATCTTGACATTGTTAGTACCTGTTTGCATTCTCATTTCCATAACTGTTGTTGATGCTAGACTAGTCTCTCCAGAGTCGATAAGAAGCTTGAACTCTGGAAGCAGCTTTGGCAGGGAGGAGAGGCTACTAGTCACACACAGCATACAGAACAAGCCAGAGCTAATTGTTACTGCAGAGCCAACTCTCCGTCTGTCTCTGTATCACTTCCACTGCCAGAGTAATGAATGACTACTCTCTGAGCCTAGACAGGCTTGGGCAACACTGTCTATCTGTCAGTCTGTGCCTGCAAATTGTGTTTTGTCGAAATTGCTGTCACAATCGTTTAATCTGTTCCCCCAGAAAAAAAGAACCCTGCACCCTCCCCTATCCCCCCCTCACTCCCCACTCTCACTCTCCCCTCCCACTCCCCCCTCTCTCTTCATCCTCTCTCTCCCCCATCTTTCTCCCCCCCCCCCCCCCCCCCCCCTCTCTCCCCCCTCTCCCTCCCCCCTCTGAGCACAGTGTAGAAGTCTTATTTGTCTTTCTGGTGACACTAATTGGAAAATAGCTGCGGGCATCCCCAGGGCTGCAACCTCCACAGCCCCTTGTTGATTAGTGGCAACTTAAGAAAGTTGGGAAGGAGAGCAGTCACAATCAGCATTTCTCCTGTCTGTCCGCGAGGGAATGTTTTCTTATGGCCGCCCTTGACTATGGCGAACGTTGACAGTGGCAATTGTTGACCGCAAAGGATGGAGGGTAGAGTAGGTGACCATGACTTTTGCAGAGTTGTGTAGTGCTTAGTGACTTAGCAAATAAGCAAGTGCGTGCACTTGGAAGGTTATTTTCAGAGGCTGAGTTATTATGTAAATGTTGGAAATGGGCTTGCCTAATTTACGATGGTGGATGTGGCTTGAAGCATGTAGATGTCGGGCGACATCCCATTCAAATGACCTCTCAAGAATATTATCTTAGCATACTGAAGAAAATAACAAGAATCTCAAATAGGAACCGTCTGAATTCCGAAATTGGTTGGCTATTAAGACAGACAATGTAAGTCTTCTGAGTTCCTCAGAGATGGGAGATGCCTCATGTACAGTGCCTTCAGAAAGTATTCACACCCCTTTACTTAATCTACATGTTGTTGTGTGACAGCCTGAATTCAAAATCTATTCAATTATAATGAAAAAGTGAAAACATGTTTTAATATTTGTTTTTGTGCACATTTATTGAAAATGAAATGCACAAATTCCTAATTTACTTAAGTATTAAAACCCTTGACTCAATACATGTTGGAATCAACATTGGCAGCAATTACAGCTGTGATTTTTTTCTGGGTAAGTCTCCAATCCAGGCTTTGCACACCTGGATTGTACAACATTTACCCATTAGTCTTCAAAAAAAAAATCATCAAACTCTGTGAAGTTGGTTGTTAATTATTGCTAGACAGCTATTTTCAAGTCTTGCCATACATTTTCATGTCGATTTAAGTCAAAACTGTAGCTAGGCCACTCAGGAATAGTCAATGTCATCTTGGTAAGCAACTCCAATGTAGATTTGATCTTGTGTTTTAGGTTATTGCCCTGCTGAAAGGTGAATTTGTCTCCCAGTGTCTGTTGGAAAGCAAACTGAACCAGGTTTTCTTCTAGGATTTTGCCTGTGCTTATCTCTATTCTGTTTCCTTTTACTTAAAAAAGTCCCTAGTCCTTGCCAATGAAATCATTACCCATAACATGATGCCGCCACCACCATGCTTGAAAATATGAAGAGTGGTACTCAGCGATTTCTTGTGTTGGATTTGCCCCAAACATAGAGCTTTGCGTTTAGGACATGAAGTGAATTTCTTTGACACATTTCTTGCAGTTATACTTTAGTGCTTTATTGCGAACAGGATGCATGTTTTAGAATAGTTTTTGATTCTGTACAGGCTGTGTCATTTAGGTTAGTATTGTGAAGTAACTACAATGTTGTTGATCCATGCTGAGTTTTCTTCTATCACAGCCATTGAACTCTGTAACTGTGTTAAAGTCACCATTGGCCTCATGGTGAAATCCCTGAGCGGTTTCCTTACTCTCCTCCCCAAATCTTTACCCATCGACCAATAGGTGACCTTCTTTGCTAGGGATTGGAAACTCTCCCTGGTCCTTGTGGTTTAAATTCACTGCTCGACTGAGTAACCTTACAGGTAATTGTATGTGTTGGGTAAAGAGATGAGGTAGTCATTCAAAAATGTATTTTGTCTTGAAATAACAAATGGGTTGAATACGTATTGACTCAGGACATTTCAGCTTTTCAGTTTTAATTAGTTTGTAAAAAAAAAAGAACATAAAAAACGATGTACCTGCCATCTTCTCCTTTGCGCTCTCTCTCTCTCTCTCTCTCTCTCTCTCTCTCTCTCTCTTACCTCCAGGCTCTCCCTCGTACGTGTGAAGAGGTAAATTAAATGTCTCTAATCAATATTCCCACAACTTATTTAACTAATTAGATTTGCTGATTTCGCCAGTGGGGAAGGCGTTTGTAGGTCTCTGGCAGTTTAAGGAGGGCTCCTGCATCTTAAACTATATTCACAGGGATTACGAATGTTGTGTTATGAGAGAGAACTCTGGCCACACAGATGAATAACAAAGATCAATATTCAATTATTGTACAGAGATTGCTTATTCTGTAGGTTCAGTTACAGTAGAGAACAACAGAGAATATCTGCTAATGTCTGCTAATGTATTCACAAAGAACTGTGCTTTCATTATTGGTGCGTGGTGGAAATAATAAATAGCATTGATATATTGTTGTCTTGTAGCTAAATGTAATGCCATTAACAATTTGCGAATTTTCTGATTTTAATTTGTTTTTATAGAGGACATAATTGAAAGTCTATATTGTGAAGATGGAGGTCTATAAATTATAAGAAATGTGTTTGTCTGGCATTTTGTGATTGTTTAATTTATATTCATTCATATGCCTGAATTGTTACTCTTGTCACGCCCTGACCTTAGAGATCTGTATTATTCTCTGTTTTGTTTGGCCAGGGTGTGACTCGGGTGGGAAAGTCTATGTTTTCTATTTCTTTGTTTTTTGCCGCGTGTGGTTCCCAGTCAGAGGCAGCTGTTTGTCTTTGTCTCTGATTGGGGATCATATCTAAGTTGTCATTTTCCTTTTGGGTTTTGTTTTCTATTTAGTGTCTTACCTGACAGAACTGTTTGATTTTGCGTGGTTATTTTGTTTGAGTGTTATTTTTTTCTAATAAAAAATCATGGACACTTTCCACGCTGCGCTTTGGTCTACTCTTCCTTCCACCGACGAGAGCAGTTACAACTCAGCCTTTTACTGCATGTTCTATGTTCATGTTTGGAATCCTCAAAGGATCAGAAAAGGCTATTTAAAGTGCTTGCTCATGGACAATTATAACCATTGCTACAGTAAGCATACTTGTCCTCAATACATTTACACAGCACTCTTAACACAATTCAAACAGAAACAGTCAAAGAAACAATCTTTATCCGTCTTAATGCGGTTAAACTACTTGCCGACACTTTGTCTGTTCTATTTAGTCACGGTGATACAAAGGCTATCGTCCTCTTTCTGAACAGCAAAGGAACATCATAGTATTGACCTTGGGGACCAGTATTCACACAGAGGCAGAGTCAATTGCAAACACAAAGGCTGATAGGAGAAAATACTGTTGACAGAAATAGCTTTCTATGATAAAACTGCTGACTGGAGAAACACACGTTTTCATCGCATAGGCAATTTTAGCCACTCAATGTATCAGATGGGTATCCAAGCCTCCAATTCTACATTTTTCACCTGGTCTTTTCAACCAGTTGCTTTATATAATTTCATTCACGAAGGGTAGAAATTAGCTAAACATACAGCTCTAAATTGTAGTAGTGACTTATTATAATCATCAAACAGATGAAGATATGAAGGGATTGTATAATCTATACTCATTGATGTCCTTAATATAGCTATGATTCATGTAGGACCCTTTTGCACCCATTGATTCAGCGTTAGTGTAAAGAAGGCTATAAGGCCTGGTTAAAGCTGTCTATATGCTAGTGTGTGAATAGCGCAATGTGGGCTCAAATGAATCGAAACCCTTGGACACGACTCCTAGTTGATTATTCAAATAAAAAATAATGATGTAAAATCTCAGCCAAGTGAACCGGGGTCAACATGAAACGTCTCCTAGTTTTTCTGTTTTTGGACAGGGGGGTAGGGTGGTTGCCCTTTGTAACTTAGACAGGACCCTTCAGGTCAAACAGAGAGATGATCAAACGTACTGGCTCTGCTGCTGTCCTGTCTAATGAGACACTCTGACATGGAGAGAACAGACAGACCAACAGCTCACTGAGTGAAGGATTAGAGGTTGTGGCCGAATCGGACATACGGTCCCTGAATGAATAATACAGGCACCTTCACAACACGATTGACCTTTGAGATCAAGCCCTACCTCAGCATGTTCCCATCCTGTAGAGGAGAGAGATATGGTTGTGGGAATGAAAGGTTTCAGTGAGGCTATTAAACACCCGCTAGATGATACAAGCTGTCACATGTTTGATACAGCGGTAGCACAGTTCAGATCTTCATTTGTACAAGTGCTTTAATCTTTAGGTGGCATCAGAGGCATCTCTCATACATACACACCTTTTTACGTGAGTCCTATTCTAATGGCTCTACCTCCAGGTGTGTGTGTGTGGGCTGGGGGGAGGGGGGGGGGGTGTTTGTGTATTGAATCTCCTCTTAAGTCACAGTGATTCTGTGGGGAGCGTTGGCTCACAGAGTTCAGCTGATGCCATCTGATGGGCCAACTCTTCAAAGAGCGACAGCCTTGTTAAAGCGCACTGCAGGAGCCTGAAATAAATAATAAACCCACGTAAAAAGGGAAGAGAGCACGGGGGAAAAAAATCAGCACACTGACTCTTGGTTTGTCTAACAATGAATCGCGTGCCAGGGTTTTAAAAGATTAAAATGTCTTTCTTTATTTTCGGGTTCCTTCTCATTAGGAAATGTCTTGTGTGACTTTTCGCTGTCAAGTGTGTTTGAAACGGTTATGTTTCATTCCCGTTGATAGCAATTTGCTATTTCCTTTGGAGAAACATCTTGTTCCATGTGTCAGTACAAAGGCATTCTTCTTTGATTTGCTCCTTTTTTTTTTGTTGTTGCAGGATTCTTTTCTTATTTCTTTTTCTGTCTTTTTTTATTTTTTCGTTGTGGCAAGTCAACACTTTAAGTATCTACTATTAAAGTGGTAGGAACTCAAAGAACACGCGACTTCTGCAATCATTTTTTTCTTCCTAACACTAAGCAGGTGGGGTAAAAAAAAAGAAAAAAGAAAAGAGAGAAAGGGATACATATAGAAATGATCTGCCCCTCCACCTCTGTGCGGCCTAGCTTTTCTCCACATCACCTTCTCTTTATAGTAACACGAAGCAGCACGGGAGGCAGGAATACAGCACAGCACAACACCATGCACCTGTCCTTACAGGGGGTTAATCCTATAATGAATGCTGTATTCTCATGCTATCAAAGAGGAAAGGGGAGAGGAGAGGAACATGAATGCCGGGTTGGTTATTTCATAATGATACTCACATAGACTCATACCACCTGCACTGGGGATTTTGTTAGAATGGCAAACTGGCAGTTTGTCAATCATTTCTGTAACCATAGTCAAAAGACTGAAATAATTACTGGCAAATCGGTATTAGTCTTAGGGATTTGTGTCGTGTGTGTCTAGAGGAAAAGGAGGGATGACGAGAGGACATTCTGTACGCTTTATTGACAGAGGAGATCAAATTTACTCAGTCTTACCTCCATATTAAAACGGAAAGAAGAAAAATTGAGAAAATGGCAACAAATCACCATAGACTCCAAAAAGGTTAATCCATTCAGATCTTCACTCGGGTGTGCGTGTATGTGTGTGTGTGTGTGTGTGCATTCACGTTTAGACGTGTACAACTGAGAATTAAGTCCTTTTATAGCGGTGCTGGGGGATCATGTCAGCGAAAGGTCTCAGGGCTCTCTACAGGAGCTAGGCTAATTCCAGGAGTGTGGGAGTTAGGATTAAGAGAGACACATTTAGCGATTGGCAGACACATTAGGTGGGGAGAGGAACAAGGCTAACATCACATGTCAGTCCCTTGCAATATTACTGGCCATCTCAGAGCCTCCCTGAGAACTCTGGGTAAGAAGAAATGAATTCAGGGCAAGTCAGAAATGGTCTCACCACTTCTCTCATGGACAGTCTTGTGCTAGTAGCTCAAGGTGACAGCAGTTGGAGTTGCTGCTTTCTCTAAAGCAACTTCTCATGTGGTTGACGCTTATGTTCTGCAAGATAATTCATATATTGGTACATAGTGGTTGCCTGATTTAGATTTTCATGTGATTGGCCGTGCTGGCTAGATGTTGTTCTTATGGCACTTTTCTGTTTGAATGAAAAAGTAAGAATGATGATCCCAGTATTTACAGTACATTCAGTGTTAGATTGTAGTATTGATGTTGACTTGTCATCAATCAGATTGTGAGATGACAACAAAGAGAAAGAGAGAGAACGAGAGAGTGAAAGAGAAATAACGTTTTTTGATGGTCATGATTGTGAGGAGGCATACTTGTTCCTCTCTCTCTCTCTCTCTCTCTCTCTCTCTCTCTCTCTCTCTCTCGCTCTCTCTCTCTCTGTCTCTCTCTCTCTCTGTCACTCTCTCTCTCTCTCTCTCTCTGTCACTCTCTCTCTCTCCTCTTCTCTTGTCCTCTCCCCCTCTCTCTTTTTCTTCTCCTCTCCTCTCCTTTCTCTCTCTCTTTCTCTCTCTTGTTCTTCTCCTTTCCTATCTCTCTGTCTGTCTGTCTTTTGTCTCATGTTAAATGATGTTTTATCTCTCAGGGTGGTCGACCCACCCCACTACGCCCCCCTACACCCCTGGGGGATAAGTCCAGGGAGGTGGGTCACCCTGCGCCTTCTGAACACTCATTATCCCACCAAAGTGACGGCTATTTTTGAAAATGACATTGAATTTTTATGCTGTATGATGAAAAGACCCATGCCTTGGTGATAACGCTACAGCCATTTACAACTGATTGCAATGTGTGTTTCTTTCCTCTGTTTCTGTCCTGTCCTCTATGTGCTGCTGCTGGTATTGTTTATGACCTGGTGGAGAAATAGTCAATGTTATGCCAAAACAATTACAGAGATGGCTCTGGAAGCCATATTTGAAAGCCCCCCCTGTGTGTGCGCGTGTGTGTGTATGTGTGTGTGTGTGTGTGTGTGTGTGTGTGTGTGTGTGTGTGTGTGTGTGTGTGTGTGTGTGTGTGTGTGCATGCGCACGTGTGTGTGAAGGAGACACAGTGGGAACCAGCACAAGTACAGTATGATGACCCCAAAATTAGTTTGAGTCTGGCCATTCGAGCCAATGTGTCAAATACATAAACCTACCAAATGATCTGTATATTTTGACCAAACACCATGGTCAAATTGGACCAGCTAAGTGCACCATGTACCATCACTGGGTGTTGCTGTCATCCTCCATCTTCTTGGAAATATTCTCCTGTCTTCAATCATCTGCCTATTTTCCTCATGTCAAGTGGTGGTTCATCTGAAGATGCAGGTCCTGCTGAGAGACTCTGTTCAAGGAGAAAGGATTCTCCACCCGCGTGTTCATGAAAGGACCCCGAACGATTTCAGAAGCAACAACATTCTAATTCTAAACGCCATCGCAAGTGAAGTGAAATTATGGCTTAACCTTCAACTGCCCCTTGTCAATGACTTGATCACAAAGAAACGCAATACGAATATCCCCAGTTTACCTTTGCATTTGTAGTGCTCCAGCTGAGAGGGTGTCAGCAGTGGTGGTAGTTATTTCAGTAGCACAGTGTTTGATTATTGTAACTCAAACATCTGGGCCTCTTCTCAGCATCGAGGACCATGGACTGGGGAGCCCACCCACCAGCTGATCAAGGAGGCAGGAGGCGGAAGATTACAGATGACACACATATACCTCCCTGTGCTGCTGTCTTTTGACGATTATCTCGACTGGTTGACATAGGGGTTTTGATCATGTAGGATGAGGAGACGTGTGGAGAGATGTGGAGCAGCTCTCCTCCTCTACTGTATCTAATCAGAGAGATATATGGAGGGCCACCCTTCATGTCCTCTCTCTCCCCTAGCTACCATCTCTGCAGTGCAGGGGAATAATAGAAACATATGTTCACATATATGCTATTTAAAAAAAAAATGTTCACCTTTATTTAACCAGGTAGGCCAGTAGAGAACAAGTTCTCATTTACAACTGCAACCTGGCCAAGATAAAGCAAAGCAGTGTGACACAAACAACAACACAGAGTTACACATGGATTTAACAAACTTACAGTCAATAACACAAGAGAAAAAAAGTCTATATACAGTGTGTGCAAATGAGGTAAGATAAATCTTGTTAGAGCTAGGGGTTCTGCTGGAAATTGTGCAATACACCAAAAGCTTAACTTCTTGTTAATCTACCCATTGTGTCCGATTTCATAAAGGCTTTACAGCAAAAGCACACCATATGATTATGTTAGGTCAAAGCCTAGTCACAAATACACATACAGCCATTTTCCAGCCAAAGAGAGGAGTCACAAAAAGCAGAAATAGAGATAAAATGAATCACTAACCTTTGATTATCTTCATCAGATGGCACTCATAGGACTTCATGTTACACAATACATGTATGTTTTGTTTGATAAAGTTCATATTTGTATTCAAAAATCTCAGTTTACATTGGCACGTTACGTTCAGTAATGTTGTGCCTCGAAAACATCTGGCGAATTTGCAGAGAGCCACATCAATTTACTGAAATACTCATCATAAACTTTGATAAAAGATACAATTGTTATGCACAGAATTATAGATATACTTCTCCTTAGTGCAACCGCTGTGTCAGATTTCAAAAAAGCTTTGCGGAAAAAGCAAACCATGCAACAATCTGAGTACAGCGCTCAGACACAAAAACAAGCCATACAGATACCCGCCATGTTGTGGAGTCAGTAAAAGTCAGAAATAGCATTATAAATATTAACTTACCTTTGATGATCTTCATCAGAATGCACTCCCAGGAATCCCAGTTCAACAATAAATGTTTGTTTAATTCAATAAAGTCCATAATTTATGCCCAAATACCTCCTTTTGATAGCGCATTTAGTTCACAAATCCAAACTTACGAGGTGCAGGCAAGTCCATGCGAAATTTCAGACGAAAAGTTGAAAAAGTTATATTACAGTTCGAAGAAACATGTCAAACGATGTATAGAATCAATCTTTAGGATGTTTTTAACATAAATCTTCAATAATGTTACAACCGGAGAATTCCTTTGTCTTTAGAAATGCAATGGAACGCAGGTCGCGCGCGTGATCAGCTCATGGCCTTCTGCCAGACATCTGGTTGAAACAGCTCTCATTCTCTCCCCCTTCACAGTAGTAGCCTCAAACAAGGTTCTAAAGACTGTTGACATCTAGTGGAAGCCGTAGGAAGTGCAATATGACCCCTTATACACTGTATATTAGATAGGCAATGAGTTGAAAAACTACAAACCTCAGATTTCCCAATTCCTGGTTGGATTTTTCTCAGGTTTTCACCTGCCATATGAGTTCTGTTATACTCACAGACATCATTCATCAGAGTGTTTTCTATCCAAATCTACTAATAATATGCATATATTAGCTTCTGGCCCTGAGTAGCAGGCAGTTTACTCTGGGCACGCTTTTCATCCGAATGTGAAAATGCTGCCCCCTATCCCAAACAGGATAAGGGAGGTAAGGAAATAAATGGGCCATAGTGGCAAAATAATTACAATTTAGCAATTAAACATTGGAGTGATAGATGTTCAGAAGATGAATGTGCAAGTAGAGATACTGGGGTACAAAGAAGCAACAAAATAAATATCAGTATGGGGATGGGGTAGTTGGATGGGCTATTTACCGATGGCCTATGTACAGGTGCAGTGATCTGTGAGCTGCTCTGACAGCTGGTGCTTAAAGTTAGTGAGGGAGATATGTCTCCAGCTTCAGTGATTTTTGCAATTTGTTCCAGTCATAGGCAGCAGAGAACTGGAATGAAAGGTGGTGGCTGCTGCTATGGTGACCAGTGAGCTGAGATAAGACGGGACTTTAGCTAGCAAAGAATTCTAGATGACCTGGAGCCAGTGGGTTTGCCGACGAATATGAAGAGAGGGCCAGCCAACGAGACCGGTTGCAGTGGTGGGTAGTATATTCGCTTTGGTGACAAAACAGCTGGCACTGTGATAGACTGCATCCAATTTGCTAAGTAGAGTGTTGGATGCTATTTTGTAAATTACATCGCCGAAGTCAAGGATCGGTAGGATATTCAGTTTTACGAGGGTATGTTTGGCAGCATGATTGAAGGATGCTTTGCTGTGAAATAGGAAGCCGATTCTAGATTTATTTTTGGATTGGAGATACTTAAAACTTCTTGCGACTAGCAATCCCGGATCCGGGAGCGTAATCATAGCCTCAAACGAATTAGCATAACGCAGCGGAAATAAATACCCCTAGAAACTTTTCCTACTCATGAAAATCGCAAACGAAATATATTCAAACACAAGCTTAGCCTTTTGTTAATTACACTGTCATCTCAGATTTTCAAAATATGCGTTACAGCCAACGCTAGACAAGCATTTGTGTAAGTTTATCATGGCATAATGCTATGCTAGGCTCTGCTGGCAGCAGGCAACATTTTCACGAAAATAAGAAAAGCAACCAAATTAAATAATTTACCTTTGAAGAACTTCGGATGTTTTCACTCATGAGACTCCCAGTTAGATAGCAAATGTTCCTTTTTTCCAAAAAGATTACTTTTGTAGGCAAAATAGCTCCCGTTTGTTCATCATGCTTGGCTGAGAAATCGACCGGAAAATGCTACCACTACAACGCCAAACTTTTTCCCAAATTAGCTCCATAATATTGACAGAAACACGGCAAACGTTGTTTAGGATCAATCCTCAAGGTGTTTTTAACATATATATTTGATAATATATCCGTCGAGGCAATTGGTTTCTCATAAGAAGTGATTGGAAAAATGGCTACCTCAGTATTTTACGCAAGATTTTCTGCGGGAGACACCATGTGACCACTTGCTAAATATGGTCCCTTATGGCTATTCTTCAACGGAAATGCGCAAAAAGACGTCACAATGTTGTAGACACCTTGGGGAATATGTAGAAAACATAAGCTCATTCGTAGCTCATTCACAGCCATATAAGGAGTCATTGACATGAGGCGGTTTCAAAAAATGCGGCACTTCCTGGTTAGATTTTTATCTGGGTTTCGCCTGTAGCATCAGTTCTGTTGCACTCACAGACAATATCTTTGCAGTTTTGGAAACGTCAAAGTGTTTTCCATCCAACGCTGTCAATTATATGCATAGTCGAGCATCTTTTCGTGACAAAATATCTTGTTTAAAACGGGAACGTTTTTCATCCCAAAATTTAAATAGCGCCCCCTAACACCAAGAGGTTAACCTCTCTAGGATATGTGGCCAAAAGCCTGGGAAAATGCTGAGCTCCAAATTAAAATAAATTACCATAAAAATCTAACTTTCATTAAATCACACATGCAAGATAGCAAATTAAATCTACACTTGTTGTGAATCCAGCCAACATGTCAGATTTCAAAAATACTTTTCGGCGAAAGCAAACAATGCTATTATCTGAGGATAGCACCTCCGTAAACAAAGAGAGATACCATATTTCAACCCTGCAGGGCGACACAAAACGCAGAAATAAAAATATAATTAATTCCTTACCTTCGACGAGCTTCTTTTGTTGGCACTCCAATATGTCCCATAAACATCACAAATGGTCCTTTTGTTCAATTAATTCCGTCGATATATATCCAAAATGTCCATTTATTTGGCGCTTTTGATCCAGATAAACACCGGTTACAACTTGCGCAACGTGACTACAAAGTATCTCAAAAGTTACCTGTAAACTTTGCCAAAACATTTCAAACTAATTTTGTAATACAACTTTAGGTATTTTTTTACGTAAATAATCGATAAAATTGAAGACGGGATTATCTGTGTTCAATACAGGAGGAAAACAAACTGTATCTATCGCGCCTCTAACAGTACACTTCAAGTGACCCTCGTTCAAGAGGGCCGTACTTCTTCATTACACAAAGGAATAACCTCAACCATTTTCTAAAGACTGTTGACATCCAGCGGAAGCGAAAGGAACTACAAGAAGGTCCCTTAGAATTCCCAATGAAAACTCCTTAGAATTCCCAATGAAAAACAAAATCTGAATTCTTTGTCCTCAGGGTTTCGAGGACTGCTAAATAAGTTATGTTATACTCACAGACATGATTCAAACAGTTTTAGAAACTTCAGAGGGTTTTCTATCCACATATACTAATAATATGCATATCTTATCTTCTGGCGATGAGTAGCATGCATTTCATCCGGATGTGAAATTACTACCCCCTGTCACCAAGAAGTTAACACAGTATCCAAAGAAGGGCCAGAAGTATACATAACGGTGTCGTCTGCATAGAAGTGGATCAGAGAATCACAAGCAGCAAGAGCGACATCATTGATGTATACAGAGAAAAGAGTCGGCCCGAGAATTGAATCCTGTGGCACCCCCATAGAGACTGCCAGAGGTCCGGACAACAGGCCCTCCGATTTGACACACTGAACTCTGTCTGAGAAGTAGTTGGTGAACCAGGCGAGGCAGTCATTTGAGAAACCAAGGCTGTTGAGTCTGCCGATAAGAATGTGGTGATTGACAGAGTTGAAAGCCTTGGCCAGGTCTATGAATACAGCTTCACAGTATTGTCTCTTATTGACGGAGGTTATGATATCATTTAGGACTTTGAGTGTGGCTGAGGTGCACCCATAACCAGCTCGGAAACCAGATTGCATAGCGGAGAAGGTACGGTGGGATTCGAAATGGTCGGTGATATGTTTGTTAATAACTTGGCTTTCGAAGACCTTAGAAAGGCAGGTAGGATAGATATACTGTAGGTCTGTAGCAGTTTGGGTCTAGACTGGATGACTGTGGCAGCTTTCCAATCTTTGGGGATCTCAGACGATACGAAAGAGAGGTTGAACAGGCTAGTAATAGGGGTTGCAACAATTTCGGCTGATCATTTTAGAAAGAGAGGGTCCAGATTGTTTAGCCCTGCTGATTTGTAGTGGAAGAGGGTGACATGTAGGATGCAAACAAACTATAATGTCTGTGTATGTGTGTGGGTAGTGGGGGTTTGTGGGTTTGGATGAGACGCAATAGTTTGTTTGCATCCTAAATGTCACCCTCCTCCCTACATAATGTATATTATATAGGGGAATATTGTCATTTGGGACTAGCATTTTGTCTGTAGGTGGAGGATGCAAACCCATTTGTATCAATGTGTCATTTAATATGAGTATAGGGTTATGTTAGACAGCAGTATCTGGAGAGGTGGGTGAAAACTCTACTGTAAGCTGGATTCAGGTCATCAAAGGAACAATGAGACAAAGGCTTTATCCAATTATAGAATACAGCATTTGCACATGTACTGTAGGAGCCTGAAAGCAAGTGAGGAAATGTGTTTGTGTCCACTTTTACCTTGTACCCTTATCATTATATTCTTCAGCCATGGTGAGAAATATCAATTGTCCCTTTCAAAAAATGTTAATGGCTTATGTAAATGTGGACCCTTTAACCCACCCAACCCTTTGCTGTCATAACCTTTAACGTTTTGCCAAAACATGAGAGTGAGAGATTTGATCCTGAGTGTAGGTTATTTCCCTGACATCTGGAATCAACGACTCATAACCCCAACCTTTAACAAAGAAGACACATTTTACCCAAACAATTACAGAGGCATTTGTGTGAGCTGTAACCTGGGGAAGGATTTCTGTAGTATTATAAATGTAAGAGTTCTAAACTTCCTTAATAAGCACAATGTCACGTTCTGACCTTAGTTCCGTTATTATGTCTTTGTGTTAGTTTGGTCAGGGCGTGAGTTGGGGTGGGTAGTCTTTGTTCTTTTTTCTATTTTTTCTTCTTCAATTTTTTTCTGTAGTATTTCTGTGTTTGGCCTGGTATGGTTCTCAATCAGAGGCAGCTGTCGATCGTTGTCTCTGATCGTCACACCCTGACCTTAGTATTCTTTGTTTTCCTTGTTATTTTGGTTAGGTCAGGGTATGACATGGGTGATGTATGTGTTTTTTGTCTTGTCTAGGGGTTTTGTATGTTTATGGGGCTGTTTCCTTTCTAGGCATATTGTATGTCTATGGTTGCCTAGATTGGTTCTCAATTAGAGGCTAGCATTTTGCTGTCTACCGTTGTCTATTTAGGCAGCCATATTCTGTGGGCGATTGTTTCCGTGTCTGTGTTTGTTTCACCACACGGTACTGTTTCGGTTATTCACGTTTCGTTTATTGTTTTGGTTTATTTAATTAAAAACAACTATGGACACTTACCACGCTGCATTTTGGTCCGATCTCTCTGCAGACGAACTTGAGGAAATCAGCCGTGACACTGATTGACAATCATACTTAGGTAGCCGGTTTTCCCCATTTTGGTTGTGGGTGATTGTTTTCTGTGTTTGTGTTTCTCACACAGAACTGTTTCATTCGTTCTCCTTGTTATTTTGTTTTTGTGTTCAGTGTTAATAAATTTCAACATGGATACGTACCACGCTGCATATTGGTCCTCCTCTCCTTCACCAGACGAAAACCGTTACACACAATGTCTTAAGTAAAAGCCAAATTGGATTTAAACCAAAACATCGCATGACAGCTGATATTTACACCCTACACATCCTGATAGATAAACATGTCCACCAAAATAATACAAAAATATACTCTTGCTTTATCGACTTCCAAAAAGCATTTAATTCTGTTTGGCATACAGAACTGTTCTACAAAGTTATTGAAAGTGGTGTAGCGGGTAAAACATATGACATAATTAAATCAATGTATACTGGCAATACGTGCAGCATTCAAATTGGCAAGAAAAGAACAGGATTCTTTAACCAGGGGCAGGGTCTTCGTCAGGGTTGTAATCTGAGCCCTGCACTCTTTAATATTTATATCAACGAATTGGCCACTATTCTAGAAAAATCCTCAGCCCCTGGTGTTAGTCTCCACAATTCAGAGGTTAAATGCCTACTCTTCGCAGATGACCTATGCCTGTCCAGAGGAAAACTACAAACAATGCATGTAGGGCAGAATTAGGCCAATATCAACTAAAAATATAACCTCAAAAAAGAGCAATTAAGTTTTGGAAACATCTAAAATACAGTGACCCCCTCTCATATCATTACCAAGCCCTGCAATGCCAAGAGCTGAGCAAAGAAAAGAGTCGCCTCATCCAGCTGGTCCTGGGGCTGAGTTCACAAACCTGTTCTACTAACACACTGAATCCTCAGGACCAGAACATCCAATCAATCAGAATTAAACAAATTACAACACAGTCAAAACAAACTACAAACTACAAACTACTATTGGGAAACACAAGCACAAGCACAAATCAAAATGCAGTGCTGTCTGGACCTAAATTGACAGTACACCATGGCAAACTATTTGACCATGGTTACTGATCAAAACCTTAGAAAAACCTTGACAAAGTATAGGCTCAGTGAGCACAGCCTTGCCATTGAGAAGGGTAGACACAGGAAAACCTGGCTCCCTGTAGAGGAAACGCTGTGCAACCACTGCACAACAGCAGAACCTGAGACAGAGCTGCATTTCCTGACAAAATGTAAAAAAGATAAATCAATTAGAGAGTGTAATTTCCCAAATTTGAAACCCTTATTCAAGGTTTCAAAGACCTCTCTGATTAGAGTAGGCTACCCATCCTGTTGGGGGAGGACGCAAAGAGCTGTGGGTTGGCAGCACACTACATTACTGCCTGCCATAAGATGAGGGACAGTGTCTGACAGACCAATCAACCTGCACATGTCCTCCACTGTATGCTTATTGTTATTTTTCAGTGTATGAGAGAGAGAGAGAGAGAGAGAGAGATAGAGCATACGTGTGTGTGCATGAGTGAAAAGTACAGTTTAAATCAGAGAGAGTGTGTAAGATGAGGTGGGGTTCAGTCCCAAACGATCAAATACCTCAACTCTCTATCATAAAACACTTCCCTTGACCGTGTCGTGTCCTTAACCACAGTCAATAAAATATCTCTATTATTCATGTATGAATCCACGTGATAATGGAATATTCCGGACTCCCGGGAGTCAAACCGTCACAAATGAGCCGTTGTGCGTGGCTCCATGTTAAACAGTCACTTAACGGAATGAAACGAGCTCGCTTCCCCAATGTGTCCATGGCAACAGCGGCACAGGGCACCGGTGAACAGGTCCAGGGACGCTTGGCAGAGCACCGTAAGCCTGGCCAGGTGTGAAATTACCTCCGTACCCGTGCAACACGGACCGTGGCGAGAGTTTAACAAAAGAAACATGTTTAAACCCAGAGATGGACTCTCTGTTATACTGATGCCACAGCGGTCGAAGCAGAGCTTCTCGATCAGATACCACGGTAACAGATTATATTAATGTAATGCTTAAAACAGAGAGATTTACTGAAATACAAGCAATGCTCTAGTCTTTCAAATGTTTACTTTGTCAATACCAATGGAAAACAGTCCTTAGATAATGAGTCCTTCTGTGTGTGTGTGTGTGTGTGTGTGTGTGTGTGTGTGTGCTTGTTTGTTTGCGTGTGCGCAGGTACTGTATGTGCGTGCCTTCCTGCATGTATTCATGTGCATGTGTGTGACTGTTTGTGGCCATATTTTTACAGTTGTTCCAGAGACATCCTAGTGAAGCTGGATGAGCAGATACAGGTAACTGCCAGAATAAAGGAAACACTTGTGTAAATGAGGGATAGAACGTATATTGAAAGCAGGGGCTTCCACACAGGTGTGGTTCCTGAGTTAATTAAGCATATGAACATGCTTAGGGTCATGTGTAAAAAATGCTGGTCCTGCCATTATTATAGCCATTCTTTTGCCTACCATGACTATGGCCCCATTGGATGACAATGCCCCCATCCACAGGGCACGACTGGTCACTGAATGGTATGATGAGCATTAAAACGATATTAACCATATGCCATGGGTATCTTTGTCACCAGATGTCAACCCAATTGGACACTTATCGGAGATTCTGGAGTGGTGCCTGAGCTAGTGTTTTCCACCACCATCAACAACAAATGACAGAATTTCCATGGAAGAACGGTGTTGCATCACTCCAATAGAGTACCAGACACTTGCAGAATCTATGCCAAGGTGCCCTGAAGCTGTTCTGGTTTGTGGTGGCCCAACGCCCTGTTAAGACACTTTATGAAGTGACAGACAGGAGTGGACAGTGACAGAGTGACATGCTGTGGCTCAAGACTCATAAGTGGTCACCACCGGGAGATGGAGGGACGGCGCTGCATCTGAACTTGTGTTGTGGTCTATTGTGTAGGTTTCTAGGCCTGAAGGAAATATAGCTTTGATACTTACAGTTGAAGTCGGAAGTTTACATACACCTTACACAAATACCTTTCAACTCAGTTTTTCACAATTCCTGACATTTAATCCCAGTAAAAATTCCCTGTTTTAGGTCAGTTAGGATCACCACATTATTTTAAGAATGTGAAGTGTCAGAATAATAGTAGAGTGAATGATTTATTTCAGCTTTTATTTCTTTCATCACATTCCCAGTGGGTCAGAAGTTTACATACACTCAAGCAATATTTGGTAGCATTGCCTTTAAATTGTTTAACATGGGTCAACGTTTCAGGTAGCCTTCCACAAGCTTCCCACAATAAGTTGGGTGAATTTTGGCCCATTCCTCCTGACAGAGCTGGTGTAACTGAGTCAGGTTTGTAGACCTCCTTGCTCGCACACACTTTTTCAGTTCCACCCAAAAATGTCCTATAGGATTGAGGTCAGGGATTTGTGATGGCCACTCTAATAACTTGACTTTGTTGTCCTGAAGCCATTTTGCCATAACTTTGGAAGTATGCTTGGGGTCATTGTCCATTTGGAAGACCCATTTGTGACCAAGCTTTAACTTCCTGACTGTCTTTGAGATGTTGCTTCAATATATCCACATAATTTTCTTCCCTCATGATGCCATCTATTCTGTGAAGTGCACCAATCCCTCCTGCACTGTGTAACATGTCATATGACTGTCATCTGATGAAGATTTAAGAGGTTAGTCAAAGATTATTTTTTTTATCCTGCTTTTAGCATTTTCTATTTTGTGGGACAAAATGGCTGCCTCCTGTCTTTGTTTTGGTGGTGGTCTAACATAAATATGTGCTGTGTTTTCGCCGTAAAACATGTAAAAAATCTGACATGCTGGGTAGATGAACAAGGTGTTTATCTTTAATTTGAGGTGTTGGACTTGTTAACGTGTGGAGGTTAAATATTTCTACAAAGAGATTTGTGGAGTGGTTGAAAATGGAGTTTTAATGACTCCAACCTAAGTGTATGTAAACTAAACTTCTGACTTCAACTGTATGTAGATGGAGTCCATTCCAAGTCATGTTATGAATGATTCTAGGTGTGAATGCCTTTCCTCTAAGGAGTGACTGTGAGGTTTTGAAGGTAAAGATGGCGAACATGGGTGTAATCCAAATGTCAGTTTGGAAAGAGTTCAGTAGAGACGTTTCATTACCTGTGGCAGGTTTTCTACCGGATATGAGAAGAGAGACGCTTCAAATACAAATGTACTATAAGTGATTCAACACCTCCCCAACTTAAAACTAATTTTGACTTTGGTGACTTTTGAAGCACATCAATGTGTGGTGACAAGTTCTTAGTCGCGCTGACGGCCATGGCTACTCCATGCTAAAACCGCATCTCAATGCTGGAAATGTTCTGTGGAGTTAGTTTTAGAGAGAGAGCCTTGTAACTTTTGAGTTTGTTCATCATCACCACTTCAAAGCCTTATGTGATGACAGAACCAACATGTCCCTCTCCTGCTTTTGATCTCTCAGGACACTTAGAGCTACAGTAGAACATGACAATCTGCCAGAGTGGCGGAGCGCCAACTTTCCCAACAAACAGAGAGACTTCCACTTCCAACTTTCCTTGTGCTTCCGCATCCTTGACGTGCCGTGCCCTTCCTATCTTTCTAACGATCGTCTTCGGGAGAAAGAGAGGAGGACCAAAATGCAGCGTGATGATTATCCATTTTTAATGGGATACTTAAACAACGAACAAAAACAATGAATCGACAAAAATAACAAAGATGAAACAGTCCCGTAACGTGAATACCAACACTGGAAACAGGAACAATCACCCACACCCCACAATACAAAACAGGCTACCTAAATATGGTTCCCAATCAGAGACAATGACTAACACCTGCCTCTGATTGAGAACCATATCAGGCCAAACACATAGAAACAGACAAACTAGACATACAACATAGAATGCCCACTCATATCACACCCTGACCAAACAAAACATAGAAACAAACAACGCAAACTATGGTCAGAGTGTGACATTCTTTCTTTAATCTTTCTACCTCTCTTTCTTTCTTTCTTTCTTTCTTTCTTTCTTTCTTTCTTTCTTTCTTTCTTTCTTTCTTTCTTTCTTTCTTTCTACTCCCCCCATCTGCGATATCTACTACAGCCCTCATCCCGTTCTGCCAGACATCCTGTTAAAGGACCCCAAAGCACACACATCCCTGGGTCGGTTGTCTTTTCAGTTCGCTGCAGCTAGCGACTGGGACGAGCTGCAACAAACACTCAAACTGGACAGTTTTATCTCAATCTCTTCATTCAAAGACTCAATCATGGACCCTCTTACTGACAGTTGCGGCTGCTTTGCGTGATGTTTTGTTGTCTCTACCTTCTTGCCCTTTGTTTTGTTGTCTGTGCCCAATAATGTTTGTACCGTGTTTTGTGCTGCTACCATGTTGTGCTGTTGCCATGTTGTGTTGCTACCATGCTGTTGTCATGTTGTGTTGCTACCATGCTGTGTTGTCATGTGTTGCTGTCTTGCTATGTTGTAGTTTAGGTCTCTCTTTATGTCGTGTTGACTTGTCTCCCTTGTCGT
The DNA here is from genome assembly GCF_057628025.1 of Oncorhynchus mykiss. Taxonomy (NCBI): domain Eukaryota; kingdom Metazoa; phylum Chordata; class Actinopteri; order Salmoniformes; family Salmonidae; genus Oncorhynchus; species Oncorhynchus mykiss. Next base: position 12,238,525 of record NC_143035.1, read on the forward strand.
GATGTGTGTTTTGTCCTATATTTTGATGTAATTTGTTTATTTTCAATCCCAGCCACCATCCCCGTAGGAGGCCTTTTGCCTTTTGGTAGGCCGTCATGGTAAATATGAATTTGTTCTTAACTGACTTGCCTAGTTAGATAAAGATTAAATAAAATAAAATAAAGAATAAAACCTTTATTTTCTTTCTACCTTTCTTTCTTTTTTTTTCTCTCTCTCTCTCTCTCTCTCTCCCTCTCCCTCTCTCTCTCTCTCTCTCTCTCTCTTTCCCACCCTCCCTCGCCCCCCCTCTCTCCCTCTCTCTCTCTCTCCCTCTCTCTCTCTCTCTCTCTCTCTTTCCCACCCTCCCTCCCCCCTCCCCCCCCTCTCCCTCTCACACACACACACACACACACCCTGCCTGTAAATACCAGCAGTGGGCAATACCAGCGGGACCAGAGCATGAAGATAGTGTACTGTACTGTTCCGGCTGCATATTCATATAGTTTGTACACTGTCTAAGAACCGACCTTGTCTTTTCATAAGAACTGTCTCTCTTAAAGGCTCATCTGTAGGATTCTTTGAATGGACAGAATAGTGGGCAAAAAGGTGTCATGACGTTGGCCTGGGGGATAGGTTTATGACAGTCATAAATACCTCTTCCCCCCCTTTTTCCTCTCTCTAACCTACTGAGGTAACATTTAAAAAACCCTTGTTTAACATAGAGATTCTGGGAACATCAGTAGGTGGGGAGAAATGAACTATATTCTGGTAATCCGAACAATTTAACATATGCGGTGGTACTTAATGAATATGATGTCAGTTCGGTTGTCATCTGCCCGCCTCTGTGAAGGGACATGGGCTATACAACTTTTCAAACACACCCTCTTCTCCCTTACAATATATAAAGCCTTGACGACAACAGAACTTCTTGTTCTGAAGATGTGGGGACGACGGTCCTATGTCAGAATGGTTCAGAAAATAACTACAGAACAAAGTCAACATCAGCGTTAGCTTTGGTTGCGAATGGTATGAACTTTGAACTCTTATTCACTACAGAAGTGATACCTCCTAGCCGTTGAGTTAGCAACGACGGTTAGGAAGGAACAGACAGAGTATCCTGTCTATCACCCAACGACGCTCCTACAACGTATCCAATTGACAACGAGAGACATTCTTCAAAGGACTCGGTTTGGCAACACAGCCGTCCATCTACCACCAACCTACCGAAGCGCAGCTCAGAGAAAATATTTATTGTATTTTCCTTTTCCAAATGGCCGGTAATTTAGAATGCATAAGATACTGTATTTACGATAGCACAGCTTTTTCCCTTTGTTCCTCAGTCTCCTGCTCTTTCACTCAACCCAGCCCCTTTTGTTACGGTGAGTGAATGAGGACCCAAAAGCGAACTAACTTAAACAGAGCTTCTTTAATAGCCAAACATAGGTAGGCTCAGATAGACCGGCAGATTCCGACAGGACAGGACAAGGTTACAGCAAACATGACGATAGTCTGGCTCAGGCATGAAACACAACAAACAAGAATCCGACAAGGACAGGAACAAAAACAGAGAGAGATATAGGGGACTAATCAGAGGGAAAAAGGGAACAGGTGGGAAACGGGGTGACGAGGTAGTCAGGAGGAGACAAGGAACAGCTGGGGGAAAGCGGGGGAGAAAAGGTAACCTAATACGACCAGCAGAGGGAGACAGGGTGAAAGGAAAGGACAGAGACACAACATGACAATACATGACAGTACCCCCCCACTCACCGAGCGCCTCCTGGCGCACTCGAGGAGGAAACCTGGCGGCAACGGAGGAAATCCTCGATCAGCGCACGGTCCAGCACGTCCCGAGAGGGAACCCAACTCCTCTCCTCAGGACCGTACCCCTCCCAATCAACGAGGTACTGGTGACCACGGCCCCGAGGACGCATGTCCAAAATCCTGCGGACCCTGTAGATGGGTGCGCCCTCGACAAGGATGGGGGGGGGGGGGGAAGACGAGCGGGGGCGCGAAGAACGGGCTTAATACAGGAGACATGGAAGACCGGGTGGACGCGACGAAGGTATCGCGGAAGAAGAAGTCGAACTGCGACAGGATTAATGACCCGAGAAATACGGAACGGACCAATGAACCGCGGGGTCAACTTGCGAGAAGCCGTCTTAAGGGGAAGGTTCTGAGTGGAGAGCCAAACTCTCTGACCGCGACAATATCTAGGACTCTTAGTTCTACGCTTATTAGCAGCCCTCACAGTCTGCGTCCTATAACGGCAAAGTGCAGACCTGACCCTCTTCCAGGTGCGCTCGCAACGTTGGACAAAAGCCTGAGCGGAGGGGACGCTGGACTCGGCGAACTGAGATGAGAACAGCGGAGGCTGGTACCCGAGGCTACTCTGAAAAGGAGATAGCCCGGTCGCAGACGAAGGAAGCGAGTTGTGGGCGTATTCTGCCCAGGGGAGCTGCTCTGACCAAGACGCAGGGTTGCGAAAAGAAAGACTGCGTAAGATGCGACCAATAGTCTGATTGGCCCGTTCTGCTTGACCGTTAGACTGGGGGTGAAAGCCGGAAGAGAGACTGACGGAAGCCCCAATCAAACGGCAAAACTCCCTCCAAAATTGAGACGTGAATTGCGGACCTCTGTCCGAAACGACGTCTGACGGAAGGCCATGAATTCTGAAAACATTCTCGATGATGATTTGTGCCGTCTCTTTAGCAGAAGGAAGCTTAGCAAGGGGAATGAAATGAGCCGCCTTAGAGAACCGACAACCGTAAGAATAACAGTCTTCCCCGCTGACGAAGGCAGTCCGGTGACAAAATCTAAGGCGATGTGAGACCACGGTCGAGAGGGAATGGGAAGCGGCCTGAGACGGCCGGCAGGAGGGGAGTTACCGGACTTAGTCTGCGCGCAGACCGAACAAGCAGCCACGAAACGACGCGTGTCATGCTCCCGGGTGGGCCACCAAAAACGCTGGCGAATGGAAGCAAGCGTACCCCGAACGCCAGGGTGGCCGGCTAACTTGGCAGAGTGAGCCCACTGAAGAACGGCCAGACGAGTAGGAACGGGAACGAAAAGAAGGTTCCTAGGACAAGCGCGCGGCGACGGAGTGTGAGTGAGCGCTTGCTTTACCTGCCTCTCAATTCCCCAGACAGTCAACCCGACAACACGCCCCTCAGGGAGAATCCCCTCGGGGTCAGTGGAGGCTACTGAAGAACTGAAGAGATGAGATAAAGCATCAGGCTTGGTGTTCTTAGAGCCCGGACGATAAGAAATCACGAACTCGAAACGAGCGAAAAACAGCGCCCAACGCGCCTGACGCGCATTAAGTCGTTTGGCAGAACGGATGTACTCAAGGTTCCTATGGTCAGTCCAAACGACAAAAGGAACGGTCGCCCCCTCCAACCACTGTCGCCATTCGCCTAGGGCTAACCGGATGGCGAGCAGTTCACGGTTTCCCACATCATAGTTACGTTCCGACGGGGACAGGCGATGAGAAAAATACGCGCATGGGTGGACCTTGTCGTCAGAGAGGGAGCGCTGAGAAAGAATGGCTCCCACGCCCACCTCTGACGCGTCAACCTCGACAACGAACTGTCTAGAGACGTCAGGTGTAACAAGGATAGGAGCGGATGTAAAACGATTCTTGAGGAGATCAAAAGCTCCCTGGGCGGAAACGGACCACTTAAAGCACGTCTTGACAGAAGTAAGGGCTGTGAGAGGAGCTGCCACCTGACCGAAATTACGGATGAAACGACGATAGAAGTTCGCGAAGCCGAGAAAGCGCTGCAGCTCGACGCGTGACTTAGGGGCGGGCCAATCAATGACAGCTTGGACCTTAGCGGGATCCATCTTAATGCCTTCAGCGGAAATAACAGAACCGAGAAATGTGACGGAGGAGGCATGAAAAGTGCACTTCTCAGCCTTCACAAAAAGACAATTCTCTAAAAGGCGCTGGAGGACACGTCGAACGTGCTGAACATGAATCTGGAGTGACGGTGAAAAAATCAGGATATCGTCAAGGTAAACGAAAACAAAGATGTTCAGCATGTCTCTCAGGACATCATTGACTAATGCCTGAAAGACAGCTGGAGCGTTAGCGAGGCCGAAAGGAAGAACCCGGTATTCAAAGTGCCCTAACGGAGTGTTAAACGCCGTCTTCCACTCGTCCCCCTCCCTGATGCGCACGAGATGGTAAGCGTTACGAAGGTCCAACTTAGTGAAAAACCTGGCTCCCTGCAGGATCTCGAAGGCTGAAGACATAAGAGGAAGCGGATAACGATTCTTAACTGTTATGTCATTCAGCCCTCGATAATCTATGCAGGGGCGCAGAGACCCGTCCTTCTTCTTGACAAAAAAAAACCCCGCTCCGGCGGGAGAGGAGGAGGGGACTATGGTACCGGCGTCAAGAGCTACAGACAAATAATCCTCGAGAGCCTTACGTTCGGGAGCCGACAGAGAGTATAGTCTACCCCGGGGGGGAGTGGTTCCCGGAAGGAGATCAATACTACAATCATACGACCGGTGTGGAGGAAGAGAGGTGGCCCTGGACCGACTGAACACCGTGCGCAGATCGTGATATTCCTCCGGCACCCCTGTCAAATCACCAGGCTCCTCCTGTGAAGAAGAGACAGAGGAAACAGGAGGGATAGCAGACATTAAACATTTCACATGACAAGAGACGTTCCAGGAGAGGATAGAATTACTAGACCAATTAATGGAAGGATTATGACAAACTAGCCAGGGATGGCCCAAAACAACAGGTGTAAAAGGTGAACGAAAAATCAAAAAAGAAATGGTTTCGCTATGATTACCAGAAACAGTGAGGGTTAAAGGTAGCGTCTCACGCTGAATCCTGGGGAGAGGACTACCATCCAGGGCGAACAAGGCCGTGGACTCCCTTAACTGTCTGAGAGGAATGTCATGTTCCCGAGCCCAGGTCTCGTCCATAAAACAGCCCTCCGCCCCAGAGTCTATTAAGGCACTGCAGGAAGCTGACGAACCGGTCCAGCGTAGATGGACCGACAAGGTAGTGCAGGATCTTGAAGGAGAGACAGGAGTAGTAGCGCTCACCAGTAGCCCTCCGCTTACTGATGAGCTCTGGCTTTTACTGGACATGAAGTGACAAAATGACCAGCAGAACCGCAATAGAGACAGAGGCGGTTGGTGATTCTCCGTTCCCTCTCCTTAGTCGAGATGCGGATACCTCCCAGCTGCATAGGCTCAGCTCCCGAGCCGGCAGAGGAAGATGGTAGTGATGCGGAGAGGGGGGCAACGGAGAACGCGAGCTCCTTTCCACGAGCTCGGTGACGAAGATCAACCCGTCGCTCAATGCGAATAGCGAGTTCAATCAAGGAATCCACGCTGGAAGGAACCTCCCGGGAGAGAATCTCATCCTTTACCTCTGCGCGGAGACCCTCCAGAAGACGAGCGAGCAAAGCCGGCTCGTTCCAGCCACTGGAGGCAGCAAGAGTGCAAAACTCAATAGAGTAGTCTGTTATGGATCGATTGCCTTGACATAGGGAAGCCAGGGCCCTGGAAGCCTCCTCCCCAAAAACAGATCGATCAAAAACCCGTATCATCTCCTCCTTAAAGTCCTGATACTGGTTAGTACACTCAGCCCTTGCCTCCCAGATTGCCGTGCCCCACTCACGAGCCCGTCCAGTAAGGAGAGATATGACGTAGGCGACACGAGCAGTGCTCCTGGCGTAAGTGTTGGGCTGGAGAGAAAACACAATATCACACTGGGTGAGGAACGAGCGGCATTCAGTGGGCTCCCCAGAGTAACACGGCGGGTTATTGATTCTGGGCTCCGGAGATTCGAAAGCCCTGGAAGTGGCCGGTGGATCGAGGCGGAGATGGTGAACCTGTTCTGTGAGGTTGGAGACTTGGGTGGCCAGGGTCTCAACGGCATGTCGAGCAGCAGACAATTCCTGCTCGTGTCTGCCTAGCATCGCTCCCTGGATCTCGACGGCTGAGTGGAGAGGATCCGAAGTCGCTGGGTCCATTCTTGGTCGGATTCTTCTGTTACGGTGAGTGAATGAGGACCCAAAAGCGAACTAACTTAAACAGAGCTTCTTTAATAACCAAACATAGGTAGGCTCAGATAGACCGGCAGATTCCGACAGGACAGGACAAGGTTACAGCAAACATGACGATAGTCTGGCTCAGGCATGAAACACAACAAACAAGAATCCGACAAGGACAGGAACAAAAACAGAGAGAGATATAGGGGACTAATCAGAGGGAAAAAGGGAACAGGTGGGAAACGGGGTGACGAGGTAGTCAGGAGGAGACAAGGAACAGCTGGGGGAAAGCGGGGGAGAAAAGGTAACCTAATACGACCAGCAGAGGGAGACAGGGTGAAAGGAAAGGACAGAGACACAACATGACAATACATGACACCTTTTCCTTTGTGTAAGCTGTCATATCTGTTCCGCCCGACACCTTTTCCTTTGTGTAAGCTGTCATATCTGTTCCGCCCGCTAGGGATGTTTTCCTTTATGACGTAATTTGTAATCAAGTTATGATTAATTGTGTGTATGTGAATTCTGTGTGATTAGTTAGGTATTTAGTAAATAAATAATTAATCCCAATTTTGTATTGCTGATTCAACTTGTTAGCCAGGGTTCTTGCAGATAACCAAGAATGTACAACTTTCAGATTATGAGACTGAAGTAAAATTAAGATTAATGTTGACTGCTATTGATGTAAAATATGACTAGGTCTTTAAGAGTTTATTCAGAAGATAACACCTCTATAAATATACATTTTTATAGAATAGTAAGTCATATCACATAATCCGGCATAGCCAAAGACACAACAAAGGTGAATAGGATAGCATTATCTGAGAATATATATCATTTCCAAATACCCATTCTAGCGTACTACATACCTACACTGTATACTATGTACTCATCATCACATACTATTTAGCACGTACCGTTTAGTTAAGAGTATGCAGTATGACATCGCCACAACGCTATGGCTGAGTAGGTCGGGCGGGGTAGAGTACATGCATCGAATTAACCAGCCTGATAATAGATAAATTCCAATGTGATTAATTTCTCTAAACTCTGAATATAATAGTTATGGAGTTATCGGCCTACTCAGGCTGGTTATAGGCAGACTATCACATTTGACTGAAGACAGAAACATTTGATTTGGACTGAAGATGGAAACAGATCATTTGGTTCCATTTCAACATATTTAGTGAAGTCAAAGTGCTGTAACATATCAATGAAATCAAATAGCCTAGTACTCACACCAAAACATATCAAATGTTCAAATCAAAAGACTATTGTCTACATCTGAATACCCCGGCAGAAGCTTCGCTATTCGGCATCTTCCCAATTATGTAGCTTCGTTTTGTTGTTGTACTACGTGAAGAGAGCTAGGGCCTATCACTTGCGGATGACGAGCCAAAATGTGTGCAACATCCTGGCATTTAAACCATACTCGGTCTTCGAAAAATCACAAACTATACACATTCTATTTCCACATAAGCAATGCACAATTGCGTTGTTTCTCGATGTTCCTTGATTCCGGTAGCACATCCCCACATCTAATAGACCAGCTGTCGTCAAAGCCAAAATGAGAATCACATCCGAGCATTTAAAGTATACTCGCTTTTCGAAATGTCACATACTATTAAAACCTTTTTTCCCAGCATACTCAAATGGCCTACTATTTAGGACAAAAGTATAGGTATTCGGACATGGCCACGCTCTTAAATATGAAACGTTTATTTACCATCTGGTGAATGTTCTGTAGGCTGCAGCTTGTCATGGCTGAACTAAAATAAACACATATGGACCTACAGTGCCTTGCGAAAGTATTCGGCCCCCTTGAACTTTGCGACCTTTTGCCACATTTCAGGCTTCAAACATAAAGATATAAAACTGTATTTTTTTGTGAATCAACAACAAGTGGGACACAATCATGAAGTGGAACGACATTTATTGGATATTTCAAACTTTTTTAACAAATCAAAAACTGAAAAATTGGGCGTGCAAAATTATTCAGCCCCTTTACTTTCAGTGCAGCAAACTCTCTCCAGAACTTCAGTGAGGATCTCCGAATGATCCAATGTTGACCTAAATGACTAATGATGATAAATACAATCCACCTGTGTGTAATCAAGTCTCCGTATAAATGCACCTGCACTGTGATAGTCTCAGAGGTCCCTTAAAAGCGCAGAGAGATTATCATGAAGAACAAGGAACACACCAGGCAGGTCCGAGATACTGTTGTGAAGAAGTTTAAAGCCGGATTTGGATACAAAAAGATTTCCCAAGCTTTAAACATCCCAAGGAGCACTGTGCAAGCGATAATATTGAAATGGAAGGAGTATCAGACCACTGCAAATCTACCAAGACCTGGCCGTCCCTCTAAACTTTCAGCTCATACAAGGAGAAGACTGATCAGAGATGCAGCCAAGAGGCCCATGATCACTCTGGATGAACTGCAGAGATCTACAGCTGAGGTGGGAGACTCTGTCCATAGGACAACAATCAGTCGTATATTGCACAAATCTGGCCTTTATGGAAGAGTGGCAAGAAGAAAGCCATTTCTTAAAGGTATCCATAAAAAGTGTTGTTTAAAGTTTGCCACAAGCCACCTGGGAGACACACCAAACATGTGGAAGAAGGTGCTCTGGTCAGATGAAACCAAAATTGAACTTTTTGGCAACAATGCAAAACGTTATGTTTGGCGTAAAAGCAACACAGCTGAACACACCATCCCCACTGTCAAACATGGTGGTGGCAGCATCATGGTTTGGGCCTGCTTTTCTTCAGCAGGGACAGGGAAGATGGTTAAAATTGATGGGAAGATGGATGGAGCCAAATACAGGACCATTCTGGAAGAAAACCTGATGGAGTCTGCAAAAGACCTGAGACTGGGACGGAGATTTGTCTTCCAACAAGACAATGATCCAAAACATAAAGCAAAATCTACAATGGAATGGTTCAAAAATAAACATATCCAGGTGTTAGAATGGCCAAGTCAAAGTCCAGACCTGAATCCAATCGAGAATCTGTGGAAAGAACTGAAAACTGCTGTTCACAAATGCTCTCCATCCAACCTCACTGAGCTCGAGCTGTTTTGCAAGGAGGAATGGGAAAAAATGTCAGTCTCTCGATGTGCAAAACTGATAGAGACATACCCCAAGCGACTTACAGCTGTAATCGCAGCAAAAGGTGGCGCTACAAAGTATTAACTTAAGGGGGCTGAATAATTTTGCACGCCCAATTTTTCAGTTTTTGATTTGTTAAACATTTTTGAAATATCCAATAAATGTCGTTCCACTTCATGATTGTGTCCCACTTGTTGTTGATTCTTCACAAAAAAATACAGTTTTATATCTTTATGTTTGAAGCCTGAAATGTGGCAAAAGGTCGCAAAGTTCAAGGGGGCCAAATACTTTCGCAAGGCACTGTAAGTCTGATTGTTAACCCCTTGAGCTGACGCACAGCTGTTCCACTTGAAACCCAGTACGGTCAAATCCATTGGCCAAACAGCCAGGTAGAACCACACGGCAACCGTTGCCTTGACAATGAGCCAGCCTGGTGGAATTCCCACCAGTCTTCCTGTCTTCTTCTACCATACACATCTCAGGGAGGGAGGGAGGGAGGGAGGGAGGGAGAGGTCAATATGTCTTCCCTTTTCATTGGAATCATCTGTCTGACAGTAAATGTGTTGTCACCCCACGGATACAGTGTGGCGCTAAGCATGTGCGAGGAGTGAAACGTTTGTATAAAATGACCCCTGTGTGTCTGTGAGAGACAGCGTTCCCCTCCTCTCTCTTCCCCTGCTCTCCTCTTGGCTTGAGGAGGCCATACAGCTTGTATGTGATGCCTGGCGATGTCTCTGCTTCCCCTTGCCCCTCCGTGTGGCAAAACAGGCAACACAGGCAACACACACACAGTCAGACAGCCAGCCAGCACAGATCACTTCTAAGCAGCGTGTTGCCATTGCTTGGCTCACACCGCCTCACACACACCCTCCCCCTGTTGGCCTAACATGGCCCTCTGGCTCCCCACTTCCTCCTGTTTGCTACACTAACGTGCCCCCTCTTGGCTTTCACCCTTTGTGGTTCCCCTAACATGCCCCCTCTTGGCTGTCACCCTTTGTGGTTCCCCTAACATGCCCCTTAATCCTCCTTGGCTCCGACCCAGCTTTTTAAAAATATCCCCATCGTCCTTCTCTACTGCTGTCCTTTCTTCTATTTCCTTTTATGTCAACCCAATAGTGGTTTCTACTTCCTGTCTCTACACCCTTGGGTATAGCATTTTTCTCTTTCTACTTCTCAGTGTCTTGCTTCTGCAAACCAAAATCTAGTCTCTGTCTATCCACCCCAGCATCAGTCTGTCTCTCTCCCTCTTTCTCCTCCCTCTTCCATCTCTCTTTTCCTCCTTCTCCCTCTCTCTCCGTGTTCCCTGGCCCGTGGCCGATAGCTAATGGCATGTTTTCCTCAGTCAGAGGGTACCCCCCCCCCCCCCCCCCCCGGATGATCCTATCTCTCCATCACACCTCTCGGTGCTGCCCACCTGCCTCCAGATGTATTGTGGTCCTTTTCCGTGCCGGTTGTTTTGGCAGCGGATCAGTGAGCCGTCACAGCCGTTTAACTGTTCAGGCCTCACCGGCTCACCGCACGCTGCCGTCCTGCCAGGGCACCAGTCCCGTCTCCTATACCCTGACCGTGAATAATTGATGCAGAAACGGATTCAGATATTTCGGGAAGTGGCATATAAACATGGGAATTGTGGCTGTCTCAGGAAATCGATCTGTTCTCTGTTGCGACTGAGACATTTGAAGAATTGTATTTCCCTCTGTGAATATATAGACAGACTGTTATGGTCAGCGCTGACATTAGAAAGGTAATGTAAGGTCACCCGTCGGTCGCCTGGGCACACCTGAGTCCAATCCATCAGGATCGTCATGCTCAATGTTGAGATGTATCTTTGGTGATATTATGAAAACAGAACAAAACTTTGTCAGGGGGAGAACGGCAGTGAACAGTTGACCTGTGTGGGATGAATCATAATCATCACCATCCGTGGAGCTGTTGTTCTGCCGGTGTAGGAGACGGCAGACGGTGACGGTTATAGGAGATGTCAGCCATGCAGGAAGCTGCTTTCTCTCTCTACGATTCATTTCTGTGATGAATGGCGCCGAAAAGGATCATAAACACGCTGCTGTCATTGCCGACGCCTCGCCGCGGTGCACCGCCATGTGTCCTCTGTGACCTTCAGCCTCTCAGTGAGACACACTCACACACATACACACACACACACACACACACCTGAAACCGAACTTATTGTCCGTGAGACACATGGACCACTGATCAGTTTGAGAGATTGATAAAGACAAATCTGCTATGGTCAAGTCAGGGTTTTCTTCATACTCTCTATCTGGCCTTATCTATTCAGCCAATTCCGATTAATTAAGATGCGTAAGCGAAATTATTATAATATGCCGATATTTGTAAAGAATTGCATAGTCATAGCGGTTTATTAGTTTGATAGCATCGGTCTCGCGGACGCAATTAGCAAGCGTCTCTTATCAACTTTCTGATTAATTAATGACCGTGAATCAAGCCAGTGATGTATGATAATTAGTGAATATCTAATTAGCAAACACATTCCTTCTGTGTTGTTTCTTGCTTCCTCAACATTCACCTTTCCAATGTAATTGATGAAAGTAATTGATGAAATTCATCAAACATGGTTATTCATCAGTTTGCCAACGTTAATCTAACCCGTCATCTTCCTCCAACACCGCAACGACGTCTTTGTTTTTCGAGGACGCTCCTGGTAGATAAATGGATAGCGTGCCCAAGGCGCCGGGGTGCTTTGTGTGGTGATTATAGACAACATAGATTTTCCATACTTCTATTGGTCTCTAAATTAAACAACGATGACCTCACAGGTATCGGAAATCATTGGCTCCTCATAATTCTCGAATGCCTTTATTTGCCCATAAGGACAAAGTGACCTAGTCAAGGACATCAATTAATAAAGGAGGAGATGATAACATCATCAGACCTAAAATCAACCATCTTTGTTATTTTTTTATATAATGAAACATAATCAATGGATCATGAAATATAAAGTAACTCTTTGGATTGAGGTAATTAGACAAATCTTCTCTTTCTCCTAAAAGAAACTCTTGGGAAAACACCTAGGCCTCCGTACGACATGAAGAGATATGAAGCCCACCCTGTTCAGCCATTAAATACTAACTCATATGATAACTTAACATATACCTATCAAAGACAGCCACATAAGATTGCTCTCCCTTCAACTGGGATGACTTTCCCATTAAGGAGTCAACTTTGCGAGAAATAGAATTTTGTGTCGTTATCTGGCTGATGCAAAAATGGTTCATAGCTGCTGGCAAAAAAAAGAACAACACAAATAAATGGAGAGAGAGAGAGAGAGAGAGCGAGACAGAGACAGAAATAGCGACAAAGAGACAGAGACAGAGACATAGAGAGACATAGAGAGACAGCGAGAGAGACGTAGAGAGACAGAGAGGGAGACAGAGAGAGAGACAGAGAGACACAGACAGAGAGAGGGAGACAGAGACAGAGTGACAGAGACAGAAATATATAAAGAGACAGAGAGAGAAAGACATAGAGAGACAGAGATAGACAGAGAGACAGAGAGAGGAAGACAGAGAGACAGAGAGAGGAAGACAGAGAGAGAGTGAGAGAAAGACAGAGAGACACAGAGACAGAGAGTCAGAGGCAGAGACAGAGAGACAGAGAGAGAGACAGAGAGACACACAGACAGAGACACAGGTACAGAGACAGAGAGACAGAGAGGGAGAGAGAGACAGAGATAAAGAGGGATAGAGAGAGAGATACAGAAGGAGAGAAAGATGTAGAGCCAGAGAGAGACAGACAGGGAGACAGAGATAGAAAGACAGAGAGAGAATGAGAGAAAGACAGAGAGACACAGAGACAGAAATGGAGCAACAGAGACAGAGAGACAGAGCGACAGACACAGCGACAGAGAGACAGAGAGACAGAAAAAGTGAGACACGGACATAGAGACAGAGACAGAGAGATAGAGAGACAGAGATAGAAAGACAGAGAGAGAATGAGAGAAAGACAGAGAGACGCAGAGACAGAGACAGAGCAACAGAGACAGAAAGGCAGAGAGACAGAAAAAGTGAGAGACAGAGAGACAGAGAGAGCAACAGATAGAGACACAGAGACACAGAGACACAGAGAGAGAGAGACAGAGAGATAGAGAGACAGAGAGACAGAGAGAAAGACAGAGGGAAAGAGAGAGACAGAAAGACACAGAGATAGAGCAAAAGAGACACAGAGACAGAGAGACAGAGAGATAGAGAGACAGAGAGACAGAGAGATAGAGAGACAGAGAGAGAAAGACAGAGAGAGAATGAGAGAGAGACAGAGAAACATAGACAGTGATAGAGAAACAGGGATACACAGAGACAGAGAGACAAAGATCGAGAGACAGAGAGAGAAAAACAGAGAGAAAATGAGAGAAAGACAGAGAGACACAGAGACAGAGACAGAGCAACAGAGACAGAGAGACAGAGACAGAGAGACACACAGACACATGCACACACACAGACACAGCGACAGAGAGACAGAGATAGGGAGACAGAGAGAGAAAGACAAAGAGAGAAAGACAGAGAGACGGAGAGAGAGAGACAGAATGAGAGAAAGACTTGGAGACAGAGATAGACAGAGAGAGACAGAGACAGAGAGACATACGGACAGAGAGACAGAAAGATAGAGAGACAGAGCGATAGACAGAGAGAGAATAAGAGAAAGATAACGAGACACAGAAACAGAGCAACAGAGACAGAGAAACAGAGAGACACAGAGACAGACATAGAGACAGAGAGACAGAGAGAGAAAGACAGAGAGATACCGAGACAGAGACAGAGCAACAGACACAGAGACAGAGTAACAGAGACAGAGAGACAGAGACACAGAGAGACACAGAGACAGAGACAGAAAAAGTGAGACAGAGACAGAGAGAGAAAAAGTGAGACCGAGACAAAGAGGCAGACAGAGAGACAGAAAAAGTGAGACAGAGAGACAAAGACCGAGAGAGAGACAGAGAGCCCGAAAAAGTGAGACAGAGAACGAGAGAGAGACAGAAAAAGTGAGACATAGACAGACAGAGAGACAGAGAGACCGAGAGAGAGACAGAGAGACAGAAAAAGTGAGACAGAGACTTGTGTGTGCAGCCAAGGAGTTCTGACAGTGTCCAGTGCTCCAGATTAGAGTGCAGCGTAACGTTAACTACATGCGTGGTGTTAACTCTCTGTGGCTGTGTGACTGGGAGGCTGCTGCTGTCTGTCCTTCTGTCAGATGAACTCCTAATGAAACTGATGGCTGGACCTCTGACTCCTCATCACCACTCTAGATGAACCACAAAACACCAAGCATCAGCACTCACTGTCCGTGTGTGTACATGTGTGCATGCGTGTGTCTTCCATAGGTGCGTATCGTGTGAGTCCGCTCACGCGTGTGTGTGAGTGCGTGTGCGTGTGTGCCTGTGTGTCTGTGGGCATGTTTGTGCGCGAGCGTGTGTGTGTGTGCGTGTTTTCGTTTGTGTCTCCATATGTCTGTAAGCAGATTTGAGACATGAACCTAAAATAGAATAAGAACTCTCTAAGGAAGGCTGTGGTCTAATTGAACATATTCTGCGTGAGCAGCACTTTTTAAACACCTTTTGTCGCCATTCTGTGGTGATTAAACAGGCATTGTTTTTAACTGCCTGATCTTGAAAGACCTGCTTTCCTCAGCACAGAGCACGGGAAGGGCCATCGTTGTGTCGACCTTCAATTCAGCCTGAGGATTGTAGACGTTGAAGAACTAATTCAAATCATTCGATAAATACAGTACATCAACTGGTCAATGATGGGCCCTAATCAAGCGGTCCGTAGATGTACAGGACATTAGGAACAACTTGACTCATTAAACCAGATGGCTCTGAGAAGGAAAACCATGGAAGTCATGTCTCTCTGGTCCACGTTGTTGTTGTGTGTTGGAGGGATGGGGGTTATGGGGTGTTATGATGCGAGGGGGGTATGGGTGGAGGGCGTCTGGGGGTGTGACTTTATGAAAGACTGCTAAAATGTCACCTGGCCCAGGCAAGGGGTGTGAAATGGTCACAACACCATGGCCATTATCCCCACAGAGCCTGATGGGGAGGTGGGTGAAGAGTGTGTAAAACAGGTGTGTGCGT
Source organism: Oncorhynchus mykiss (assembly GCF_057628025.1). Taxonomy (NCBI): domain Eukaryota; kingdom Metazoa; phylum Chordata; class Actinopteri; order Salmoniformes; family Salmonidae; genus Oncorhynchus; species Oncorhynchus mykiss. Next base: position 12,253,734 of record NC_143035.1, read on the forward strand.
ATGTGTGTTTCACGAGCGTGCGCATGTGCGTGCACGTGCATCTCCAGTGTGTGGGAAAGGTTGTCATCACCCACATCACTTTGCACTTAGATGACAGGTGACGGGAGACAAAAGATGTTGACCTCTGTTGCCTTCTTCTCTAACCTCCTTTGAAGCACAGAAACACAGAAAGAGTCATTGCGGACTGCATTCCTCACTGACAAATCATTTTGGCCACCTCCCTTCCAGCCTTCCTACATGTATGCATTCGACTCTGTTGTGTGCGAGTGTCAACCTTGTAAAGATCTTGCCGAATTTAAAGAGTGAAATAATCTTTGCGCCCCTTGCAGTTTTGTAGTTCACAGACCAACATTCCCCTCAAGCACTGCATGGAAGAATTGTTGCCACTTCCAGACATCGTTATGAACATTGTCTGGTCTGGCCTTCATTTAACCAAGAACTTAATTATCTAAGAGTAAAATGTCATTGAGCAAAAGGCCCTGTCTTGGGGAGTACAATAGACCTTAATTACACATTAGATTGTGTAATTTCTACTGTGTAGGTATCATTCTACTTTATGCTCCACTTATCCTGTAAACATCTTACATTACAAGTGTGGACTTACTATGGGAAAACAACATTTAGTGCTTTCATTTGCAGTTCATGAACTAGGCATACATTATGTAAACTAAAGTATATTACAATGACATTTGTTAAGTCCACTGTATTATTTAGATTGCATGAACATACCATAATGGAACTGTTTGCACACAAAGCCTTGCACAATCCTCTGTGCTGTTAAAAGCCCTCCATTTCTCCTGTATGATTTAAGCATTAATACCAAGCTGACACAGAGTGATATTTCATTTCATATGAATATCAGATCAGTATTGATTTTGTGACATTATGGAATAATATATACTGCTATATCCTGCTTAATTCAGGTCTCATATTCAACATTTGATATTGGATGACAAAAAGACAAATTGCAAGTAGTGAAGGTAACACTACGGGCACAATACCTCATACTTAGTTGAGCATAATATGGCTGCACAAGGTCCAGCTGTTGATGAGGAACGTTGAGCTCCTTTTCAGTATTTGAGGAGAGGCCTGTGTTCAGTTCAGGCAAACGATTCAGTTGTTCTTAGAGCTTTTTGTTTTGTAGTTTTAGTGCATTCGTTTTAAACTGCACTGGTTGAGTGATGAATGTCAACATAACACAGAGAGAGAGAGAGAGAGAGAGAGAGAGAGAGTGCATTAGCCCTATATCATGGCCCTGACGCTGTTAATAGTGTGGACCTGTGGAGCTAATGCAGCTCCTCCATGGGGTCCATTTAATACCACATTATCATCACAGAGGAAAATGATCATCATGATCCACCTCTTCGTCATGTCACCGGGGCCGGCGCGTCATTGACCTGCGTCAGTGCTGCACTGGTCTCAGAGTGTAGGGGAGTTAAAGATCTTCAGCACTATGAGTCATTTGTCTAAAAACTCATTTACTAGTCTGAAACAAAGACAACCCCATCACTTCCTCCTTACCCCCACGTCTCTCTGAATATGACGAAGTGCTAATTAATAATTCAGCTTAATTAAACACTCATATTTAAGAAATAAGGGGGATGGTGGGTGCCATCCAGCCATCAATTGCTGTAGTCGTTACTATTCATATATCTGTCACTTACTTGAAATTAAGTACTTGTACATGTACTAAACCCATTAGCAGTGGGCAGAGTCAATGCTGAATACAGGAAGCTGTTCTTCACATATAGTGCAATTATTGTTTTCATGTAGGCCATGAATCACCAGCATCTCTTTCGGTGTGAACTTCAACACGCAGACTTTATTAAATCACTTGGGACATAAATATTGATAATGTCTCATTCCACCCGTGTTTTGATGAACATTACGTGGAATAATTCCTGTGTGTCATTATTGATACCTCGCTGCATGTGCTCGCTCGTGCACGGCAGAGTGGATCTGATTTAATTTGATGATAGGTGATCCAATCTCCCGGAGGAGCTCAGGATGCACCCACACAACTCCACCTGGGTCTGGGTACAGGATTCCCCCTCTGCCCCCCTCTCCTCTCGACACACTGTGAAAAAAAATATCTGGTTGATTCAGCTGATCACTTATTAGTAACTGACTACACAGATTTTTTTTTAGTTGATACAAATTTACAGTGAAAGTGTTACCTGATTGTTTTGTTGGCCCAAACTTTTCTCACACTTGAAAAAAACCTTGGCAAAAATGTGGTTAGCTACACCGACACACACACAGTACAGTGCTTGCTTAGAACATACATGGTTAGCAGGAAATAGCAGGAAAGGTAAGCAGGAAGATCAGAATGCCATGAATCAAGAGGTCGTGAGTTCAAATCCCAGGTGAGGACGTGTTGAATAAGAATTCCTTTATAAATGAACACGCACGATGTCAACGTGTGTCAAATATGTACATTGAAAACATGTTAAAAGCACCTGGACCAAACTAAGTTGGAGTTTAAGTAACACTTTGACTGAATAGTTGAGTAAACAAAAAAAAGAAAAGTTGAATCAGTTAATAAATAAATATTAGTTTAATTAACTATTTTTTACATTATGATGCCCCTCTCTTTCCTTTACGTTGTCCTCTCTTCTTCTCCCTGCAAGGGAGCAGGGGCTGGAGGAACCATAGAGGCTCAGAAACACCCACAGTAGGCTATTAACCCTAACCGTCACCTGAGACAAGTCGCTCCCTCTCTCCCTCCCAGACTTTGTATTGTAGGTTATGTTTGTATCATCTGTAGTATAGTCAGTCTCCTAGCTGTGGCTCTATGGTGCTACAGAGACAGACAGCGGGGATGAGACACAGGCCGGGGTACTAGCGATGTGACGAGCACTTCTATTCTGCAGCCATCGATCTGTGTGCAGGGCTACCTTCAAAACTGCTGTCACACATGTCTTGTTCCATCCTGGTCAACAGCCCTTTGTTGTGACTTACAGCTTTTTCCCCTTTCTTTTTGATCTACTTTTCATCCTGCCTGTCAGCTTGTCATTGTCAGGCGCTCTTACCTATTTCTTATGCCCATCTACCTCACCTTTTCTCAACAATATTCTCAGCATGGAAAGCAGTTTAGTGATTCATTCCACTGTTCCCTTTCCATTTCACACAAGTGTATTGTCTGAGTTCTAAAAGGATGACGGTTGAAGAAGGACATAAAGGCACCACTAGTGGGGAGGGGGGGGGGGGGGGGGGCAGAAAAATGTTGGACCCCCTTGTGGCCCCCCTAAATGTGGAGTATGAAATCATATTTACATAACTGAATTTTTGCTATTGTTATTTTTTTGCATCCGTTGTTAGAAAGTGGCAACGATGATGATTATGAACATGGTCTTTTGCCTGCTAATGCCTGCAAATCAGTGAAGAAAACGATGTGACAACAATAACGTCTAACGTAACTGGCCCCTCTAACAGTACAACTGGCCCCAGCTTACCCCCCACCCCCCCAGTTGAAATGGTCTAGAACCGCCACTGAAAGGCGCGTGCGAACACACACGCACACACACAGACACACACACGCGCACGCACACACACACACACACACACACACACAGAGATCCATACATTCCAGCCTGGCACTAGCAGACCAATCAGAGACTGGCGTTCGGCGTTTAGATGGAGACGACTCGATAGGAGACAGGAGAAAGCTCTCTCATCCATTTATTTGCAGACGATACAGCCTTATACTCAGCTGGCCCCTCCCCGGATTTTGTGTTGAACGCTCTACAACAAAGCTTTCTTAGTGTCAAACAAGCTTTGTCTGCCTTTAACCTTGTTCTGAACACCTCCAAAACATCCGGGAGAATTGTCATCAACTGACACTAATTAGCATAGCGCAACGGACAAAGAATATTACTAGAAAATATTCATATTCATGAAATCACAAGTGAAATATATTGAAACACAGCTTAGACTTTTGTTAATCACCCTGTCATCTCAGATTTTGAAATGATGCTTTACAGCCAAAGCAAGACAAGCATTTGTGTAAGTTTATCGATAGCCTAGCATAGCATTATGCCTAGCTAGCAGCAGGCAGCTTGGTCACGAAAATCAGAAAAGCAATCAAATTAAATAGTTTACCTTTGATGAGCTTTGGATATTTTCACTCACGAGACTCCCAGTTAAGGTAGATGTTCCTTTTTCCATAAAGATTATTTTCGTAGCCGAAATAGCTCCGTTTGTTCTTCACGTTTGGCTGAGAAATCGACCGGAAATTGCGATCACGACAACGCCCCAAAATATTCCAAATTAGATCCAGAATATCGACAGAAACATGGCAAACGTTTTTTGTAATCAATCCTCAAGGTGGTTTTCAAATATCTATTCGATAATATATCAACCGGGTCAGTTGGCTTCTTAGTAGGAGCGAGAGAAACAATGGACGCATTTGTCTTTTACGCACAAATCACTCTGAGAGCCCTCAGCTCGGCACCTACGCAATGTCGTCGCTTACGCTCATTTTTCAAAATAAAAGCCTGAAACTATGTATTGTGACACTAGACACATTAGGGAAGCCATGAATAAGGAATCTGGTTGATATCCCTTTCACTGCTCAATAGGGACGCATAGGAACGCAGAGGTTTCTATATAAGAGTCACTTCCTGATTGGATTTTTCTCAGGCTTTCGCCTGCAATATTAGTTCTGTTATACTCACAGACAATATTTTTACAGTTTTGGAAACGTTAGAGTGTTTTCTATCCTAAGCTGTCAATTATATGCATATCCTATTATCTGGTCCTGAAAAATAGCCCGTTTACTTTGGGAATGTTATTTTTCCAAAAATGAAAATAGTGCCCTCTAGTTTCAAGAGGTTAAATCACACATGTAAGATACCACTTTGCCAAAACATTTCAAACTACTTTTGTAATACAACTTTAGGTATTTTTAAATGTTAATAACCGATCAAATTGAAGACGGGTCTATCTGTGTTCAATACAGGAAGACAACAAACCAAGGCTACTTTTAAAATCTTGCGCAACTCTCAACAGTGTTACCCAGTTCCTAGATGGCCGTACTTATTCATTGCACAAAGGAATAACCTCAACCAAATTCCAAAGACTGGTGACATCCAGTGGAAGCAGTAGGAACTGAAAACAAGTGCCTAAGAAATATGGTTTCCCAATGAGTACTCACTGAACAGACAGAGACCTCAAAATAAAAAACATTCTGAACGGTTAGTCCTCGGTTTGCCTGCTACATAAGTTCTGTTATACTCACAGACATGATTCAAACAGTTTTAGAAACTTCAGAGTGTTTTCTATCCAAATCTACTAATAATATGCATATTTTATATTATATTGCATGAGTAGCAGGAAGTTGAAATTGGGCACGCTATTTATCCAAAAGTGAAAATGCAGCCCCCTATAACGAAGTTAAGATTAGTATGAAATATACTTAGAATTCACAGCAGACAGTATCTCATTGTGTAGAGACCAGGGTCTGGCCCTGGGGTCATCTCTCCCTGGCACCCTATAGAACAGAAACATTAACTCATGCTCTGGAATGCGGTATCACCCAAAGACATGGTAAATCTTCCAGAGGTCCATCCTCAGTAGAACACACACAGATGAGCGTTCTAACAACTCCTTATTCTGTTGCATAAAACAACCATTTGATATATTAAGAGCATTATAACAATATTGTAATTTCTCCACCATAAGCTTGAGGAAATCACCTCATATACAGTGGGGAGAACAAGTAATTGATACACTGCCGATTTTGCAGGTTTTCCTACTTACAAAGCAAATGAATTACTTAAAAATCATATAATGTGATTTTCTGGATTTTTAGATTAGATTCCGTCTCTCACAGTTGAAGTGTACCTATGATAAAAATTACAGACCTCTACATGCTTTGTAAGAAGGAAAACCTACAAAATCGGCAGTGTATCAAATACTTGTTCTCCCCACTGTAAGTACTTGAGAGTGTGGCTAGACGGTCCTTCTCTCAGCACATATCAAAGCTGCAGGCTAAAGTTAAATCTAGACTTGGTTTCCTCTATCGTAATCACTCCTTATTCACCCCAGCTGCCAAACTAACCCTGATTCAGATGACCATCCTACCCATGCTAGATCAAGCGGCTCAATGTTCTTTACCATTCGGCCATCAGATTTGCCTCCAATGCTCCTTATAGGACACATCACTGCACTCCATACTCCTCTGTAAACTGGTCATCTCTGTATACCTGTCGCAATACCCACTTGTTGATGGCCTCTCTCCCCCTGTCTGAGCTATCTACTGCAGTCCTCATCCTCCATATACAGCACTGGTTCTGCCAGTCACATTCTGTTAAATGTCCCCAAAGCACACACATCCCTGGGTCGCTCATCTTTTCAGTTCGCTGCAGCTAGCGACTGGAACGAGCTGCAAAAAACACTCAAACTGGACAGTTTTATCTCAATCGCTTCATTCAAAGACTCAATCATGGACCCTCTTACTGACAGTAGTGGCAGCTTTGCGTGATGTATTGTTGTCTCTACCTTAATGCCCTTTGTGATGTTGTCTGTGCCCAATAATGTTTGTACCATGTTTTGTGCTGCTACCATGTTGTGTTGCTACCATGTTGTTGTCGTCATGTTGTGTTGCTACCATGCTGTGTTGTCATGTGTTGCAGCTTTGCTATGTTGTTGTCTTATGTCTCTATGTTGTGTTGTCTCTCCTGTTGTGATGTATGTTTTGTCCTATATTTATGTATTTATTTTTAATCCCAGCCCCCGTACCTGCAGGAGGACTTTTGCCTTTGGTAGGCGGCCATTGTAAACAAGAATTTGTTCTTAACTGACTTGCATAGTTAAATAAAGGTTCAATAAAATAAATAAAATAAAAGAGGCTGCTGCCGAGCAGCTTGGCCGTTAGTATTGATCTCTGCAGTATGGCTGCTGACTTCCCATAGCTCTCTTCAGTCCTCCACACAAAGAGATTTCACTGGTTCCCTTCGCTTACACTGGCTGGCCCTGTCAGATAGGGAAGAGTGACTGGCTCTCTCACAGGCCTACTACCTGCTAAGAGGGAGCAAACCAGTCTATAGGGTTATAGAGATGCTCAAGGTCTAAACAGTATCTTTATACAGAGCAGGGGAGTGACTGTGTTGGATATGTTGATTCGAGGGACAGAAAGAGAGAGTTAGAGAGATGGAGAGAGAAGTGGAGAGAGAGTGGGAGAGATGGAGAGACAGATGGAGAGAGAGTGAGAGAGATGGAGAGAGAACTGGAGAGCGAGTGGGAGAGATGGAGAGCGAGTGGGAGAGATGGAGAGAGTGGAAGAGATGGAGAGAGAGATGGAGAGAGAGTGGGAGAGATGGAGAGAGAGGTGGAGAGAGAGTGGGAGAGATGTAGAGAGAGTGGGAGAGATGGAGAGAGAGGTGGAGAGTTAGTGGGAGAGATGGAGAGAGAGGTGGAGAGAGAGTGGGAGAGATGGAGAGAGAGGTGGAGAGAGAGTGGGAGAGATGGAAAGAGTGAGCGTAAGAACCCTTAAGAGAACAGATAACCCACATAGAGAAGACGGTAAAGTGATGGTTCTGTCTCATCCTTCGGAAATCACATGATTACACAACAGAAATCCCTCACAGACAGAACAAAACAAACACGCAGAAAACTACAACACTTAAGAACAATTACTGTACAAAACTAATAATATTACTTTACTTTGAGTAAGGTTTCCAACTTACTATACTATACAGTTTCAAACCAGTAGAGAGAGTTCTGTAGACACAATCTTCCTTGTAACTGATTCTCCTCTCTAAGTATCTGTCTCAAGGGTAAATGCTCACGGCTCACAGTAGCTTTGAGACTCGACCTCTGGCTAAATGAGATAACTTAGAAGTACAGTACTAGAGATGGAGAGAGAGCAAGAGAGAGAGAGAGAGAGAGAGAGAGGGAGAGAGAGAGAGATAAATTAAGCAGGGAGGAAGAAAGAGAAAGAGAGGAGGTAGGGAGGGAAAGAGAGACAAAGTCAGAGCCCTGGCCAACACAGATAAGATCACAAAATGAGGGAACAGACTCGGGCTGGGTAGAGTCAAAGGGAAGTAGAATACCTTGAGAATTAATAGAGAAAAATATCAGAAAATATTGGAAACGTGCTATCTTCCCCACATGGACACCCTGGCCAAGAAAAACTTCTTTATCAGACATATTAAAAACACACACCTCCATGTTTCATACATTTACCACAGTCATACCATATCAGATGCAATGTCACACACCAAATGGTACTGTCTCTTTTAGATATACATTATATTACAGTACATTACACCTGTTTATTCTCGGTATTGTTTGAGTGTGTGGTTATTCCTACTATATTCTGGAACTCTGTTTGCTAGGAAATCAGTTGAAGATGTGGGTATCAAATGTAAATGTGTCCTCCTTCAGTGAGACAGGAAGGAGGAGACGGTAGGGGAGGTAGACAAAAGAGAGGAGACAGAGAGGAGATGAGAGGAGTGTTCTCTAGCCTCTGGGGAATCGGCTTCTCCTCGAACATAGATTGATTGGTTGCCTGCCAAAAGCTACAGACAGACAAAGATGTCACGACAACTTTGTCACCTGCAATGTTAGAGACTTTAATTAAAGTGAATATCGAGAGCAATAAAGAGGAGAAAGTTCTGTGTTTGTGAGAGAGAGAGAGAGAGAGAGAGAGAGAGAGAGAGAGAGAGAGAGAGAGAGAGAGAGAGCTAAAGGGAGAGTGAGAGAGAGAGAGAGAGCTAAAGGGAGAGCGAGAGAGAGAGAGAGAGAGAGAGAGAGATAGAGAGAACTAAAGGGAGAGCGAGAGAGAGAGGGGAAGCAAGAAAAAAAGTGAGAGATAGGTAGGTAGAGAGAGAGAAAATGTTACAAATGCTTTGGGTTCAAAATAATCAATGTTGAGAGGCGTCAGTCATTGTGGATAAGATGACCTTGTTTCAACTCTGCTTCTTTCTTGACAGAGGGTCACAATGATCAACAAATAAAAAGAGCCAGATTGCAGCTCCCAAACCAAAACAACTGAAAAACTCAGAGTCACTTGACTGACATCAAATTATTTTGTCATATTGGGGTGAGAATTCGCCCTTCACTCATAGACTATACTGTCGCCGTCTATGAATCACATTCCTTTAGTTCAGCTACTGCTCTCCCTTTATACAAGTGTACAAAACATTAAAACACCTTCATAAAACTGAGTTGCAACCCCTTTTGGTCTCAGAAAACCCTCAGTTTGCTGAGGAATGTACTCTACAAAGTGTCGAAAGCGCTCCACAGGGATGCTGGCCCATGTTGACTCCAATGCTTCCCACAGTTGGGTCAAGTTGGCTGGATGTCCTTTGGGTTGTGGACCATTGTTGATACACACAGGAAACGGTTGAGTGTGAAATACCCAGAAGCAGTTCTTGACCCAAACCGGTGCACCTGGCTCCTTCTAAGTTACCCCGTTCAAAGGTACTTAAATATTTTGTCTTGCCCATTCACCCTCTGAATGGCACACATACGCAATACATGTCTCAATTGTCTCAAGACATCAAAATCATTCCCTAACATGTCTCCTCTCCTTCATCTACACTGACTGAAAGTGGATTAACAAGTGGCATCAATCAGGGATCATAGCTTTCAACTGGATTCACCGGGTGTTCTTAATATTTTGGACACACTGTGTATATTAGAGCGCATAGCATTTTGGTTATGCTTGTAGTCTGGTCTTATTTTCTGTCAAGAGCTGAATTCAGGGTTTGTCTACCATTAAAGGCCCAAACTCACAAGGCAGAAAATAAAAACAAACAGAAAAACAGAACCCCAGAACTCAATGCTGTGTTAAACATTCTCCGAGGTTGTTGTTGTGATGTTTATTTGACAGTGGACAGCATGTGTGACAGAGTGGAAGAGACTTTAGCTAGGATTGGAGGTGTTGATGTGTGTGTGTGCGTGCGTGCGTGCGCTTGCGCGTGCGCGCGGTATTGGGCAAGTCGGCCAGTCACAATGCCAGTCTGTCAGACCTCAGTCAGTGAGACTGTCACAATGGATGACTAGTGTCGCTACTGTGTCAGAGATGGCCTGAAATCCCCCTGCGAGAGAGACAGAGAGGTAGCAGAAGAAAGACAGAGAGATACAGGAGGAGAGCGAGAAAGAGAGCAAGTGAGAGACAAAGAGAGAAAGAGAGAGAGCAGTGGGTGTAATAAAATAAAATAAAGTAAAATTCACTCAAATCTTTCTGACAATTAATTATATCATATTTGTGTAGGTAGTTTGGGTCCTGGATGCTGACTGGCTGAAAACTGTCGTATATCAGACATGATAAAACTGGTTGTTTGGATCCTGGATGCTGATTGCACAAGCAGCGTTCCAAGCTGTGCTGTATTGACCATCACAGGCACACTATGCCTGCTAACAGTCTCATCTGAAAATGAGCACTGCCCCTCCATAACAATATCATGTTCATGTTGCACTCTGTGAAATCAGGCCAGGCGTCCACAACTACAGTTGGAATGGCAGCACGTCAAGGGGTTCAGATCCCCCGGGAGGGGGAGACAGAAGGGGGGTATCTAGTGTCAGGTCCCACCAGTCAATATAATTTGATTCATTATGATTTTAAGGAGTACAAACTGATCCTAGGTCAACACTGAGATGCTTTGTGAGTACGGTTCAAGTTTTCCCTAGCCCCCTGTGAAATAAGCAAATAAGCTATTGTCACCATGGGACAGGGCCAGCCAGGAAGGAGCTTAACCAACCACTCTGAGGCAGTGGTTTTATGGCTAGCAGAGGCAGATGTGTGCTTAGCAGATCTGAAAGAGACCACAACATTATTTGAATGAGAATTCAGTCCACCTGACAATTCAAGCATAATTCAGTATTCTTCATGCTGATGATTTGTACAACTTGAGACAGATTGCAATACAGTACAATATAGTAAAACATAATATGGAATGTAACAAAGATACAGATGATGTGCATGCGGTGGTTTCAAATAATGTTACTACAGATAGCTGGTTCTATTCATGCGTTTCCTAGAAAATAATTGGTTTGACATTGACATCTAGCTAGCTCATCCCGATTGGGCACCGCACCAGCCAGATGAAGCCACTGCAGATGAAGCAACTGGATCTAATCTACTTCCCCATTTCCACTTGTCTTGATTATACAGGGAGCTAGCCTGTTCTCCTCAAAACATTATTAGCAAGCTAGCGAACTTGAGTAGAGATCTCAGCTTGCTAACTAGCATAGCCAATCAACAACACACCAACTATACACAGAGCAAACAGTTATTTTCTAAAGTTAATCTCAACCAAATTACAAGTACATAGCTAGACCTATTACACAACGTTAGAACCACAAGATACAGGCTAGCCAGAATGCTCTAGCTAGCTAGATAACCAGCCATGTAATGCCAATAGAAAAGCATCATCTTTGTAGCGGTTATGGTATGTGGACACACTTATTCCCTTCATCTTCCTCACTACCGCCTTGCTGTAGCTTTCAAATTATGTGAATATCATTTAGCTAGCTTGCTATTCATTTTAAAAAATTTGATCCGTATTTAGCACAGTAGAAAGTGTGCTTCCAAACTGGAACCCTGTAAAATGTGAAAGCACTATCAAGAATGACAACACCTCACCTGATTGATCGGAAGAAAAAGCCCTGTCCACCAGAGCTCGTATTTTTCTGTGCTGCTTGCTTGCAGATTTTTTTTTTTTTACAATTGCAAAACTTTTTATACAAATTATTTGTAAAATTAGTGCCAAAACTCTGAGTGCACAGATTTGACATAGGCAAATGTAGTTTTGATTCACAGAAGAAGATTTACTAGTTGCAACTTTAGTAAATGTGACTCGTTTCAGGAAACTAGGCGTATGTCACTCGTCACTACTTCACAGGAGAGCCATTTGAACGTAAACTGCCTTCTGGAACAAGTGAACTTTCATGTGCCTTTTGACTGGTACTGTAGGTCTGAAAACTATGGAGGTAGAATAATGACATCATTTTACAATCAAGTATGATTTGCACATGTCAAATATGATATGAATATGATACTGAGTTATGTAGTAACAAAAAACACTTGCAAAAAAATATGATGATGACAAGGTAAAAATCCATCAAGGTAAAAATCTGTCATTCTGCCCCTGAACAAGACAGTTAACCCACTGTTCCCAGGTAGGCCGTCATTGTAAATAAGAATTTGTTCTTAACTGACTTGCCTAGTTAAATAAAGGTTCAATACATATTTTTAAATAAATAACAGCTTTGCACACTCTTGGCATTCTCTCAACCAGCTTCACCTGGAATTATTTTCCAACTGTCTGGAAGGAGTTCCCTTTTTCTTCACTCTGCGGTCCAACTCATCCCAAACCACCTCAATTGCCTCAATTGGCAGCTGGCACACAAGTTTGGTATTAAGGCACATGAAAGTTCATATGTTCCAGAAGGCATTTCTGCCCCAAAATTCATTTTGAAAATAAAAAATTCAAAAACTTTCAAATACCTCTCCTGTGAAGTAATGAAACACGGCATGTGCCTAGCTTCTTGAAAAGGGTCACATTTTAACACATGCAAAAAAATCACTAAGGAGACATGAAACACCTGTTTCTCTGTTCTTTTCACTGGGTGTCTTCCCATGGTCACTGACCAACATAAGAAGAAGTTAGGCTAAGTTACCTTTTTACAGAATGGCGTTACAGAATGTGCAATTCCACATGTGGAAACATTGTTACTAAAATTCTACATGTAAAAGTTTCTCATATGTGAAACTACTAATTCGATTTTCACGTGAATGGTTTTCACAGGTGAACTTCCACAATTCCACATGTGAAAGTCAGATTTTCACATGATAATAAAGTTTTTAACATGTGAAACTGCACATTTTACATTTTACATTTTACATGTGCAACTGCCATTCACGTGAGATGAAAACATGTTTTTCTTCTCACGTGAAAAGGTGGTGTTAAGATGTGAACTCTAATGCAATACATGTGAAAATATGGCTCATCAGTTAAATTTAAGCTTAACGTGTGAAAAAAGCTATTTCACATGTGAAAATGAACATTTTACGTGTTTTTTTTGTAAGGGAAATATACCACATCTTCCAGTAAAGCTGAGATCGGCTCGACTGGCCACTTCAAAATAATAAATAAGTGTGTGTGTATCTATGTATCTGTGTGAGAGTGTGTGTGGTGAGTTGTGGTTCCCAGAGCAAATGTCATTCTTATTAAACATGAGGGAAAATCCTTTTCGACTGAGGATGACAGAAATTAGTGTTAGATGAATACGACCATAATATAATATTCAATCTGACTCCATTATCATGTGAATGCTATAGGCCCATAATCATAATCGATGGGTCTAACCAAGGTAGCAAGCCTTGCATCAACACTCAAAATACTTTGTTACATGTGTCCAAGATAACCGTTAAGCAATTATTAAGATGCTAATAGACAAAGAGCTAATATTACGCGATCAATGTCCCAACATTAAATGATTAAGTTAACCTTAACTCAGAGATGCACAGTTACAGGCTAAGCATACATGATATGTGTAGTGTGAATAACATTTACCATTAGACCAGACATCAAGAAATATTACTCCGATATATGAAGACTAGAGTTGGTATCCATTTAAAAGGAAATCAGATTTATTACAGTTATGCAATAACAATACAAATATCAAATGGTACATACCAGAATAATTAAATGTGGAAATATACAAAATATCTAAATGTATGAAAGTCAACAAACACACTATAGTTTAAGGGAACACTACACCAGGAGATTGGTTTAACAATGACTCCATGAACAGTTTCAACTTTTTTTCTTCCCAGAGTGCCAAATCTCAGTATCATCTAATTAACACAACTTTGCTTGGCCAAAACAATAAACAAAATACATTAAAACGTTCTTGTCACGACAACTCTAAATGATAGAAGCGCACATCTGATCTGACTGCCGTTCAGGGAACAGAAAAACACCGTAACTCTGTAAAAAGGAAATCCAGAGACCTTACAGTACAATAGAACTTATCAAAATCCATAGCTCTTTATAAACTCCTAACACAATTCACAACGTAACATTAATTTTGTCCATTCACGTTTTCATCCTGTCTTCACACCTCCAACGGTGTTTGTGCTCCCAGGGTTCTATGGGGACGTCCCGCCCCAGAGAAATCCACGGATGTGTTTGACTCTTGTGATAGCCAACATGTGGTCAGCCCTCCGGACAATGTCATAAATCGTGATTGAGTCATCCTGCTGGGCCTCGGCACCTGAAAGTCGCTAGACTCGTCTTCATCACTGGCCTTCATAATCGTTCACATTTTCCGACTACACCATCTCTAGTTGTTTTATTCGTTGGGACCTCAGGCAAACACATTCGAACTGGACTGACCTCAGAGAAGGAGAGAGGGAGCGAGAGAGAGAGAGAGAGAGAGTGAGCGAGAGAGAGAGAGAGAGAGAGAGAGAGAGCGAGAGAGAGAAAGATAACAAGCGAGAGAACGAGAGAGAGAGATAGAAAATGGTGGGACAGAACAAAAGACAGGGACATCCAGCATGAGAAACAGTGTGAAAACAAATAAAGCATTACATGTGGGTTTTCTGCTAGCTCCTGTTCTCTGTCTCCTGGAACAGTATTTTCTCTTGCCCTCCCTCCCAGCTTTTCTCTATCCTTCCATCAGTCCTGCTGAGTGATAAAGGTAATTGTTACATAATCAAATGGGATTCGTCTTTGGAGTTCACTCTCTCTCGTGGCTGCCATCTCCCTTGCAGATAGTTACCCTGCTCTCCGTTCTAGCATAGCTAATATTATTCTCCCAAGAACGGAGCAGGAAAAAGGGCACAAAAAAAAGATATGAGAGCGAAACTCACCCTAGCCAAGTCATTCAGCTTGGGGGAGTCAGTTCCTACAAATAGAGTTCTCTCTCTCTCTCTCTCTCTCTCTCTCTCTCTCTCTCTCTCTCTCTCTCTCTCTCTCTCTCTCTCGGAGTGCATGCTGGGAGTGAGTCGTCAAGCAGGAGTGATTGTGAGAACGAATGGAATTTCTTTTCACTCTATTGGGTTTTGGTATGTACATATATATATATTGATTAGTTTAGTTGTTTTAAGGGTATATTGTTTAACTATCACTAAGCACGTATAGGGGTGGTGGGATCTTTGAGGTTGGTTTTTCGCGAGGGCACAACCAGCGGGTGGGGCTGGTTGCAATGGCCACTCGCGGAAATGTAGAGTTTGAAAAACTTAGTCGGAGGCATGGAGTAAAAATTCCTGCTGCGGCTGGGTGTTCAGTGGAAGAATGTAGCTTGGCTGTGGGTGCTATCATTGGGTATGATAGCATTAAATCAGCCTCAAGGATGAATAGCGCTGTAGTGATATTCTTAGATTCAATTGAAAAGGTGAATAAGATAGTTGAGAGGGGTGTTGTGTTGCGGGAGACACAGACGCCGGTATTTCCGCTTATGAATCCTGCGAAGAAAGTTATGCTTTCTAACGTGCCACCATTTGTTAGAGATGAAGTGTTAGAGCGAGAGTTATCTCGCCATGGTCAAATCGTATCTACAATAAAGAAGGTTCTTTTTGGATGCAAATCTCCGTTGTTGAAACATGTCGTGTCTCATAGGAGACAAGTGCATATGATTTTAAAAAAGGAAGGAGATGAACTGAATTTAGCGTTTAGTTTTAAGATTGATGGATTTGATTATGTCTTTTATGCATCTACTGAATCAATGAAATGTTTTGGATGTGGAAGAGAGGGGCATTTGGTGCGTAATTGTCCCGAGAATGAACGCGCTGAGCCTGGTAGTAGCTTTAGTGCGGGTGCAACTAACGTACCACAGCGAAGGGATGAAAATACTACAGGTGTAGGGGAAGAGAGAAGGTGGGCAGATGTGGTTGGAAAAGTAGGAGAGGAAGGCATTGTGGATACGGGGGCAATTGTGGTAGATCAGAACAAAGAGGGAGGGGAAACACTAGGTGAGATTGCGACTGCCGTCGCTGAGGTGGTGCTGGAAAATGAAATTGGAGGTCAAGAGGAGATTGAAATAACGGAAAAAGAAGCGGATGTTTTCAAAATACCGAGGAGTAAAAGGAAGAATTTAAGGGGTGGTGAAGGGTCTAATTCTAAGAGAAAGGTAGAGATGGATAAATCAGGTGAAGATGAACAGGTTGTAGAGATGGGGTTTTCTTCTGGGGAGGATAGCGAGAGTGAGTCATCTGACGCGTCACAACAATATAGTGAGATAGATGGGGTGGAAGGGAGGTATGGGATCGAGAAGATACGTCAATTTCTGAAGTTGACAAAAGGGAAGAAATATATGCAGGATTACAATGTAACTGATTTTTTCCCTGAACGTGAATTGTTTATTGAATCAGCAAAGTTTCTGATGTCAAAAATTACAGGGGGAGGTTTGAAAAGCCCTGAAATTGCTAGACTCAAGAAAGTGGTCACGAGAGTAATAAGTGATGCAAATTCTAAAGAAAATGAAAGAGTTCAGTTGCAGTTTTAACTCTGTAAAGAGATGTGGTGGCTGTATCTTCCTCTGTATTTTTTTCTTATCCATGAGCAGTTTTAAGATCTCTTCTTTAAACGTAAATGGGGCAAGAGATGTTAAAAAAAGAGCCATGGTGTATGAGTTAATGAGGGGAAAGGGAAGTGACATAATTTTTCTACAAGAAACGCATAGTAATTTGGAAAATGAAGTTATGTGGCAACAGGAGTGGGGGGGGACAGTGGTGTGTAGTCATAAAAACTCAAAAAGTGGGGGTGTGGTTATCTTGTTCTCAAAAGGGTTTTTGCCTTTGTCATATGAGGTTGAAGAGGTAGTTGAGGGGAGGTTATTAAAAGTTAGAGCAAGGTATGAAAACATCAATATGTGTCTGATAAATGTATATGCCCCAGTGGTGACAGTTGAGAGGGTATGTTTTTTAGAGACATTATCAAATACCATTGAGAAATGTAACAAAGAAGATTATTTGTTTATTGCTGGGGATTTTAACTGCACAGTTAGCGATTTAGATAGAAATCACCAAGAACCTCATATAGCCTCAAGGACGTTTTTAAAACGCCTTATTGTAACAAATGAACTGTGTGATATTTGGCGGAGTCAACATGAAGGAACAAGGCAGTACACCTGGGCGCATGTGAGAGAGAACATCATCTCTATGGCCAGGTTAGATAGGTTTTATGTTTTTGAGCATCAATCTCAGGTCTGTAAATCAAGTGTGATAACTCCAGTGGGATTTTCTGATCATTGTTTAATAACAGAGGTGGTGTTCATTAACGATGTAAAACCTAAAAGCGCATACTGGCATTTTAATATAACTTTATTGAGTGATGCTCACTTCAGGAAATGTTTCAGTATTTTTTGGGAGAGGTGGAGGGCTCAAAAGGCCAGTTTTGTATCCCTTCAACAATGGTGGGATATAGGGAAAATACAGATTCAACAATTTTGTAATCAATACACGAGGAATGTCACCAAGGATATCACCAGATCAATGAAAGCCCTAGAGATTGAAATAGTGGAACTCATGACGTTGGTTGAGACCACAGGAGATCGAGGCCATACTCAGGCCCTCAAGAGGAGAAAAGCTGCATTGGCAGATCTGCTGGGTATCAGAGCACAGGGGGCACTGGTGAGAAGTACATTTCAGGGCATATCTGAAATGGATGCCTCATCCAAATTTTTCTTTGGTTTAGAGAAAAAGAATGGACAAAGAAAAATTATTCATTGTCTCAAATCAGCTGTTGGACAAGAGCTCACTAGCCCTAGTGAAATCAGAAAGAGGGCAGTAGAGTTCTATGCTGAGCTCTACAAGTGTGAGTACAAAGAGGACAAAACAGTGACACAGCAGTTCTTTGATGGGCTCCCAAAGGTGCCTGCAGAAGCTCAGGTTGAGCTTGAGCAACCATTGTCTTTGCAGGATTTATACACTGCATTAAAAGGCATGGAAAATGGAAGGGCACCAGGCATTGATGGGCTTCCCGTTGACTTTTTTAAGTCTTTTTGGGCTATGTTGGGAGAGGATTGGTTAGAAGTAGCTAATGATAGTTTAACCGGAGGGTTACTACCAATAAGCTGCAGAAGGGCTGTCCTCACCCTACTGCCTAAAAAGGGTGACCTGAGGGAGGTGAAGAACTGGAGGCCGGTGGCTTTATTGTGTACTGATTATAAAATATTGTCAAAGGCTTTGTCCAACAGGCTGAGGGAGGTGATGGGGCAAATCATACATACGGATCAGTCCTACTGTGTTCCTGGCAGGCAGATAGGGGATAACATTTCTCTGATTCGTGATTTTTTGGACGTCTCTAGGGCTATTGGGTTGGATGCTGGTCTAATTTCAATTGATCAGGAAAAGGCATTTGACCGAGTTGAACATCAATATTTATGGCACACATTTGAGGCGTTTGGGTTCAGCTCTGGTTTTATTGCCATGATAAAGGTGATATATGGTGACATTGAAAGTGTATTGAAAGTTAACGGTGGTTTGAGTGCTCCTTTTAAAGTGTGTAGAGGTATTAGGCAGGGATGTTCTATGTCTGGGATGTTATATGCTATTGCTATAGAGCCACTACTAAATAGCATTAGAAGTCGCATTGCAGGGGTGTGCCTTTCAGAGGATATTCCTCCTATTCGTCTTTCAGCCTATGCTGATGATGTAGTTGTGTTAGTGAAAAATCAAGCGGAGGTGGATAGCTTGAGTCTAATGGTTGATCGTTTTAGGGGAATATCCTCTGCAAAGGTAAATTGGGAAAAGAGTTGTGCTTTACAGATTGGAGAATGGTCTGGAGGGATCATGGCTTTGCCAGGGGGGCTAGAATGGTGTAAGGGAGGTTTTAAGTATCTTGGAGTGTATCTAGGAGATGAGGGGACTATGGAAAAAAATTGGAGTGGGGTGGTTGAAATGGTGGAAGGGAGGATGAGGAGATGGCGTTGGTTACTATCTCGTATGTCATATAGAGGGCGCACTATTATAGTTAACAATGTGATTGCCTCTGCACTGTGGCATCGGTTGTCAGTTTTAGAACCACCATCTGGCCTTCTGGCTAAGATACAGGCAATTATTGTGGATTTCTTTTGGGATAAATATCACTGGGTTCCACAAAGTGTTTTGTATTTGTCAAAAGAGGAGGGGGGACAAGGTCTTGTACATCTTGCTAGTAGGGCTGCTGCTTTCCGGTTTCAGTTCATTCAAAGGCTGCTTTATGGACCGGAAAATGTGGTGTGGAGAGGGGTGGCAGGTCTTATATTACAGAGGGTTGGAGGATTAGGTTTAAAGAAGGCTTTATTTCTGGTTGATAGTAGCCAGATTTCTAGGGAGGGAGTACCTCCGTTTTATAGAGGCCTTCTCAGAGTGTGGAGCATAATGAAGGTGTCCAGAAGAACTTCAGCGGAGTCAGTGCATTGGCTGTTGGAGGAACCTCTGGTGTATGGGGCGAGACTGGACTGTACAACTGCAGCTGTTCCACATTTCTCCAAGATTCTGGTGAAGGGGAAAATCATCACCTTAAGACAGTTAATGACCATGGCTGGGCCCGCCTTAATGGATGGAAGAAGGGTGGCAGAACATTTGGGGATGAGGTCGGAAAGGATTGTCGGACAAATGCTGGGGAGCTGTAGGAAGGCTCTGTCAGCGGAAGAA
Organism: Oncorhynchus mykiss; assembly: GCF_057628025.1. NCBI lineage: Eukaryota > Metazoa > Chordata > Actinopteri > Salmoniformes > Salmonidae > Oncorhynchus > Oncorhynchus mykiss. The sequence continues at coordinate 12,273,328 of NC_143035.1, forward strand.
TGGGATATGCTTAGTAGCCACAAGAAGAAGGTGCAAGATGAAGACGTCTCATTTCCAAAACTAGGGATTACACCAAATATCCCAGAGTCAGAAAGAAAGGCGTTATTGCTGGATTTGAGAGGGTTGGAGGAGGTGGGTTTGGATGAGGTGAATGGGAAGGAATTGTATAGGGGGTGTGTCAAGGTGTTGAATAAAGATAAATTGAAAAATAGAAAAGATACTCCATGGAGGGTAAAATTGGGCATTGATGACAAGGTAAAGCCAGCATGGAGAGCACTGTACAAACCACCGTTACAAAGGGGTACTGGTGATATGCAATGGAGGGTTTTACATGGCATCATTGCAGTTAATGCTTTTGTATCTGTTATTAACTCAGATGTTAGAGATGGATGTCCTTTTTGTAATATAAGAGAAACCATTTTTCACTGTTTTATGGAGTGTGAGAGGATAAAACCGCTATTGGAAATGTTGGAATCTTTGTTTAAAGCTGTAGGGGAGTTTTTCAATAACACTGTTTTTATTTTGGGGTTTCAATATAGTAAACAACAGAAAAGAAAATGTCAAATGTTAAATTTTATTTTGGGACAAGCTAAGATGTCAATTTTTCTGAGTAGGAAACATAAGATAGAAACGGGATATGGGCAGGATGTAAGATGTGTTTTTAAAGGTTTAGTGAAAGCAAGAATAAAAGTAGATTTTGAGTTCTTTTCAGCTGTAAAAGATCTCCTATTATTTGAGGAGAAGTGGGCTTACGAAGGAGCACTTTGTTTTGTAGAGGAGGGGAAATTATTTTTTGCTGCTGAAATAAGTTGAATGTATATGTTATGTATTTATTTTTGTTTAGGAATTACATTTTGTTATTTCATTTCTGAAAAGGCAGTGTGTCATTATTTATGTTAACACTTGAGTAAAAAATAAAGGTTTAAAAACTCTCTCTCTCTCTCTCTCTCTCTCTCTCTCTCTCTCTCTCTCTCTCTCTCTCTCTCTCTCTCTCGTTGGTGTGGACAGGAAAAGATTCAGAGCATAGTTTATAACATACTCAAATGAAATATGATTGGCACAATCTGCCTAAAATGTTAACGGTATAAACAAAACAACAATAGAGAAAAGCAATTGTTTTAATTGACACCATGCTAATAGCACAGCAAAACTGCATGCGGCCCAAATCCAGCAGCATATGCCTTCCACTCTTAAGGCTTCATAAACCTGGAGTAGGGCCAAGTTCTGATGGGACTTAGGCATGATAAAGGCTGTTGCCTAGAGTAATGACGCTAACTGGCTAACTGCCATAGTAAAGGCTGTAGTGTAGCTAATGCAAACTGGCTAGCTGTGATACTTCAGACTTTTCTTGCCAGCATAGTGGATCAGAAAATAAAGCCAACAACTGTAATGGTCATTCTCTTTCTTGAGATATTGTTATAGGTACCATTTTCCAGCATAGAAGAAGAGACGCTAATGTTGTTAGCCGTCCATCGCTGTGTTTAGGCCTTGTAATGAGCTGAGAGTGCTCTAGTGTAGCAATGCTAATCCTCCAATCCTCCAGCCCTGTGTAGCGCTAGCAGTTTTACCAGTCTATCGACGCCCCAGCACTTCTCACTACTTCCCCCAGCTTGGAGGGAGGGATGGAGGGATGCTGACTGGGCTAAATTAGCGATTTAGCACCCCCAGACAGTCATATTTATCATAGCCTAATGCTAATGGCACTAACAGACCTGTCCAGCATGGCAGGAAAGATGTGACACAGATATAATTTGAAACTAATGAGGCTAATGACTCGCAATGCCCCCCTGCCAAACTCTTAATCATTAACTCTGTCCCTTTAAGTTTTCACCAAATATGCATGTTTTTTTTATTTTGGGTGGGGGGTTAGCTGGATTAGAGTTGGTTGGGAGCGTGAGGAAACGTGATAGAGAGGACGAAGTTATGCAGAGCACTTAGCTCGCTGATAAATCAAACACACTTGCGCACACACGCGCACGCACACACACATCTACACACATTTAGTTTGAAAAACAAAAGTAGCTTGTGATTCATTAATCTTATTAATGTGTCTTAAGTGCACTGGAAATGAACTTGTCTCTTAAATTAACAGCCTGAAAAAGTGACATCCCCCATGTGCGAGTTTGTAGTCTGCATAACACTACAAATTTAAACTGCATTAACTATGAGTTTCAATATGTCTGTGTGGGTGAGCTTTTCTGAGGGGGAGAGGCATAGTGACAGAAACAGAGCAAGCGAGAGATAGGGAGAACTACAGAGAGAGAGAGAGAGACAAAGAGAGGAAGATGAAGAGAGGGGGAGACAGAGAGAGAACTAGAGGGTGAGAGAGAATGCAAGAGTGAAGGAGATAGCTAACGAGAGAGAGAGAGAGAGAGAGAGAGAGAGAGAGAGAGAGAGAGAGGGAAATCATCCAGTTGCTGATCAAATAATTTCAGACACAAGGAGAAACCATGGCTTATCTCAACTAAAGCTGCAATATGAGCCAGGCAGCAGATCAAATTCTATTACCTTGGGAACAAGACACTGTATTTCCCCCACAGCCCAAATTAAAGCCTAGCGATGAGGCTGGAGACCTGGTTGTCTTCACTCTCTCTGTCACTCTCCATATCTCAGAGCCCAGGCTCCACCTAGAGACTGACCGACTGGTTCGTCTAGCACAGTTACTGATGCATTACTGTCTGTGCCCTATACCTCCCCTTTGGTCTTCATCTCAAACTCCGGTTAGATATACCGTTGATATCATTATGACAGCACTTGCTGTGACAGTAGTCAATCTGATAGCATGAGCAGAATGCATATCTATTATAAAGAGAAGATATTTTCTGATATTTCATTGTATTCCTTGATGCTGTAACACACATACAGTAACACACATACACCAGCTGTACAGTTATAATTGTGTTGGCATTGGTTGAAGTTGAACAATATAATGCACATGACTTTGTAATGAACAATCAACTTCGATCCGTGTTGCTCCATAGTTCATTGTAGTGAACCCCAGACTTCAGGAATGTCACGCTGTTCTAGTTGGGTGTATTTGTGTGTGTGTGTGTGTGTGTATGTGTGTGCATGCGTGCAGTATGTGTGTGTGTATATATATATACAGTACCTTGCGAAAGTATTCGGCCCCCTTAAACTTTGCGACCTTTTGCCACATTTCAGGCTTAAAACATAAAGATATAAAACTATGTTTTTGTGAAGAATCAACAACAAGTGGGACACAATCATGAAGTGGAACGACATTTATTGGATATTTCAAACTTTTTTAACAAATCAAAAACTGAAAAATTGGGCGTGCAAAATTATTCAGCCCCCTTAAGTTAATACTTTGTAGCGCCACCTTTTGCTGTGATTACAGCTGTAAGTCGCTTGGGGTATGTCTCTATCAGTTTTGCACATCGAGAGACTGACATTTTTTCCCATTCCTCCTTGCAAAACAGCTCGAGCTCAGTGAGGTTGGATGGAGAGCATTTGTGAACAGCAGTTTTCAGTTCTTTCCACAGATTCTCGATTGGATTTAGGTCTGGACTTTGACTTGGCCATTCTAACACCTGGATATGTTTATTTTTGAACCATTTCATTGTAGATTTTGCTTTATGTTTTGGATCATTGTCTTGTTGGAAGACAAATCTCCGTCCCAGTCTCAGGTCTTTTGCAGACTCCATCAGGTTTTCTTCCAGAATGGTCCTGTATTTGGCTCCATCCATCTTCCCATCAATTTTAACCATCTTCCCTGTCCCTGCTGAAGAAAAGCAGGCCCAAACCATGATGCTGCCACCACCATGTTTGACAGTGGGGATGGTGTGTTCAGCTATGTTGCTTTTACGCCAAACATAACGTTTTGCATTGTTGCCAAAAAGTTCCATTTTGGTTTCATCTGACCAGAGCACCTTCTTCCACATGTTTGGTGTGTCTCCCAGGTGGCTTGTGGCAAACTTTAAACAACACTTTTTATGGATATCTTTAAGAAATGGTTTTCTTCTTGCCACTCTTCCATAAAGGCCAGATTTGTGCAATATACGACTGATTGTTGTCCTATGGACAGAGTCTTCCACCTCAGCTGTAGATCTCTGCAGTTCATCCAGAGTGATCATGGGCCTCTTGGCTGCATCTCTGATCAGTCTTCTCCTTGTATGAGCTGAAAGTTTAGAGGGACGGCCAGGTCTTGGTAGATTTGCAGTTGTCTGATACTCCTTCCATTTCAATATTATCGCTTGCACAGTGCTCCTTGGGATGTTTAAAGCTTGGGAAATCTTTTTGTATCCAAATCCGGCTTTAAACTTCTTCACAACAGTATCTCGGACCTGCCTGGTGTGTTCCTTGTTCTTCATGATGCTCTCTGCGCTTTTAACGGACCTCTGAGACTATCACAGTGCAGGTGCATTTATACGGAGACTTGATTACACACAGGTGGATTGTATTTATCATCATTAGTCATTTAGGTCAACATTGGATCATTCAGAGATCCTCACTGAACTTCTGGAGAGAGTTTGCTGCACTGAAAGTAAAGGGGCTGAATAATTTTGCACGCCCAATTTTTCAGTTTTTGATTTGTTAAAAAAGTTTGAAATATCCAATAAATGTCGTTCCATTTCATGATTGTGTCCCACTTGTTGTTGATTCTTCACAAAAAAATACAGTTTTATATCTTTATGTTTGAAGCCTGAAATGTGGCAAAAGGTCGCAAAGTTCAAGGGGGCCGAATACTTTCGCAAGGCACTGTATGTGTGTGTGTGTGTGTGCATGCATGCAGTGTGTGTGTATTAATGTGTGTGCAACGCAGGCAGTGTGTGTATGTATGTGTGTGTGCATGTGTACAGTGTGTGTGTGTGTGTGTGTGTGTATATCTCTGGAAGAAGAATATGCAGCACTGCCTTTTGGCAGACGGCCTTATTTGAACATGTTACAATGATCTTCACCCTAAGAGTATAATCCCTGCCAACCCTCAGAGCACTGTCAGCGATGGTGCCGTGCCAAGAGGAGATGCGAGTGCTGGGCATAGTTTCATGACACCCGCTGCTCTGCCAAGGTCAAGTGTATTTAGCCGTGCTTTTTCTCCACTCAATGGGGGGGAGGGGTTATACAGTATATTCATATTCAGATTAAGAAATCCATTGACAATGCTCTCCAAGCTATTTTCCCCTGGATGCAAAGTTTAACAAGACTAATATAGGAAGAATACAAAGGACGTTTGAAAAGATGCAGAAATAGAGTCTAGGGGATCTAATATGTGGATATGTCTTAATCTGGAAAGCTTTATATGGACATGGAATATAACTCAGGAAATTTGGAGAAACATAGAAAGATAGAGAAACAAAAATGGTGAGCGAGAGAGAGGGAGTATTGAGTTTTTATTTAACCTTTATTTTATACTCATGAATTAACCGATTAAATTGGGCTGGCAGGTAGCCTAGTGGTTAGAGCGTCGGACTAGTAAACGAAAGGTTGCAAGACCGAATCCCTGAGCTGACAAGGTAAAAATCTGTCGTTCTTCCCCTGAACAAGGCATTCCCCTGTTCCTATGCAGTTATTAAAAATAACAATTTGTTCTTAACTGACTTTCCTAGTTAAATAAAGATAATAAAAATTAACAAAATAATGGCACACTGTGCCTTTTCAGAAATTAAACAACAAATGTGTCATACTTAAATTAACATAAAAAACGAATAAATACAGATAAAAAACAATTTTCATTCAACTAATTCCATCAACAAAAAATTGTTTCCCCTCCTCCACAAAACAAACAGCTCCTTCGTAAGCCCACTTCTCCTCAAACAATGGGAGATCTTTTACAGCCGAGAAGAACGAATCCCTTCAAAATATATTTTACATCCAGCCTATATCCCGTGTCTATCTTATGTTCCCTACTCAGAGAACTTGACATCTTGGCTTGTCCCAAAATAAAATGTAACAGTTGACATTTTCTTATCTGCTGCTCCCTATATTGAAACCCCACCCCAAAAAAACTGTGTTATTGAAAATCTCCCCTACAGCTGTAAACAAAGACTCTATTATTTCAAAGAGATACTTTATCCTCTCACACCCCATAAAACAATGAAAATGGTTTATCTTATATTAGAAAAAGGACATCCATCTCCAACATCTGAATTAATTACAGAAACAAAAGCATTAACTGCAATGATGCCATGCAACACCCTCCATTGCATATCACCAGTACCCTTTAGTACTGGTGGCATGTACAGTGCTCTCCATGCTGGCTTTACCTTGTCATCAACACCCTCCATTGCATATCACCAGTACCCTTTAGTACTGGTGGCATGTACAGTGCTCTCCATGCTGGCTTTACCTTGTCATCAACACCCTCCATTGCATATCACCAGTACCCTTTAGTACTGGTGGCATGTACAGTGCTCTCCATGCTGGCTTTACCTTGTCATCAACACCCTCCATTGCATATCACCAGTACCCTTTTGTAACGGTGGCTTGTGCAGTGCTCTCCATGCTGGCTTTACCTTGTCATCAAGGCCTATTTTTCAATGTATCTTTATTCAACATCTTGACACACCCCCTATTTAAATCCTTCCCATCCACTTCATCCAAACCCACCTCTTGCAACCCTCTCAAATCCAGTAATAACACCTTTCTTTCTGACTCTGAGATATTGGGTGTAATCCCTAGTCTTGGAAATGGGACGTTTTCATCTTGTCCCTTTTCCTTGTGACTGTTAAGCATAATCCACTCTTCTGCTGACAGAGCTATCCTGCAGCTTCCATGCAGTTGTCCAACAACCGTTTCCGACCTCACCCCCAAATGTTCAGCCATGGCCCAGCCATGTCCATTAACTGTTTTAGGGTGACGATTTTGCCCTTCACCAGAATCATGGAGAAATGTGGAACAGCTGCAGTTGTACAATCCAATCTTGCCCCAACTGGAGGTTCCTCCCGTAGCCAATGCACTGACTCCACTGTAGTGCTTCTGGACACCTTCATTATACTCCAAACCCTAAGAAGGCCTCTGTAAAACGGAGGTACTCCCTCCCTCGAAATCTGGCTACTATCAACCAAAAATAAAGCCTTCTTTAAACCTAATCCCCTACCTGCTGTATTACAAGACCTGCCACCCCTCTCCAAACCACATGTTTTGGTCCATAAAGCAATCTTTGAATAAAGTGGAACCGGAAAGCAGCAGCCCTACTAGCAAGATGTACAAGACCTTGTCCCCCCTCCTCTTTCGACAAATAGGAAAAAAACGGTCTGTAATGAACACGATGGGAGACAGAGAGCTGGTTTCAAGCGCAGGGCGCAGCAGGTGTTTATTGGTAAAGGACCACAGGAGGAGGCAGGTAGCTGGTCCAGGGGCAGGCAGAAGGTCATACACAGGGGGTCCAAAAAGGCAACATTACAGGCAGGGAAAGGCTTGTAACGTTGTCAAGGAGATCAGGCAATAGGTTGATAACAGGGAATCCGATAAGCTAAAGTACAGGCAGGGACTATATAAAAAGCGTCATTAGTGAGGCAGGCCAAAACTATCATACATGGAAGGATTGCATTATGGCAAAAACAGAGCTCCGACTTGAAGTGTGTCACAAAACAAAAAAAATACCTCACAATGATGGGGTGCAAAGAACTGAACTAAATAGTGTGTGATAATGACATACAGGTGTTTGAACAGGTGATCAGAATTCAGGTGATTGGGATCTGGAGCGTGAGCTGCGTTCGGGGATCTATGTGTTTGAGAGTGTGAGCTGGAAAGTGGGCTGGAAAGTGAGATGTGTTCAGGGGATCTATGTGTTTGAGAGTGTGAGTTGGAAGCAGACGTTACACTGTCGAACCCAATGATATTTATCCCCCCAAAAATCTAAAATAATTGCCTGTATCTTAGCCAGAAGGCCAGATGGTGCCTCTGAACATGACAACCGATGCCACAGTTTAGAGGCAACCACATTGTTAACAATAATAGTGTGCCCCTATATGGCATATGAGATAACAACCAACGCCATCTCCTAATCCTCGCTTCCACCATTTTTTCCATAGTCCCCTCATCCCCTAGGTACACTCCAAGATACTTAAAAGCTCCCCTACACCATTCTAGCCCCTCTGGCAAAGCCATAATCCCTCCAGACCATTTCCCAATCTGTAAAGCACAACTTTTTCGCCAATTTACCTTTGCAGAGGATATTCCCCTAAACCTATCAACCATTAGACTCAAACTATCCACCTCCGCTTCATTTTTCACTAAAATAACTACATCATCTGCATAGGCTGAGAGACGAATAGGAGGAATATCCTCTGAAAGGTACACCCCTTCAATCTGACTTCTAATGCTATTTAGTGGTGGCTCTATATGGGGCAGCAGGGAGCTCAGTGTTGGACTAGTAACTGAAAGGTTGCAAGATCGAATCCCCGAGCCTGACAAGGTAAGAGGTCGTTCTTCCCCTGGACAAGGCAGTTAACCCATTGTTCCTAGGCTATCATTGTTCTTAACTGGCTTGCTTAGTTAAAAATAAACTTAAAGGTGAAATAAATATGATGGTGGCACATAACAAACACAACTGCCTTTTCCTGATCAATTGAAACTAGACCAGCATCCAACCCAACAGCCCTAGAATCAGGGAAACATTATCCGCTATCTGCCTGCCAGGAACACAGTAGTGTATGATTTTGCCCATCTCCTCCCTCAGCCTGTTGGACAAAGCCATGGACAGGATCTTATCATCAGTGCACAATAAGGCCACCAGCCTCCAGTTCTTCACCTCCCGAGAGTCACCCTTTTTTGGTAGTAGGGTGAGGACAGCCCTTCTGGAGGTTAACCCCCCCAAACTATATTCTATCTAAATCACTGACTGTGCAGTTAAAATCCCCAGCAAGAAATAAATTATTATCAGTGTTACATTTCTCAGTGGTATTTGATAATGTCTCAACAAAACAAACCCTGCCATCTGCCACCACTGGGGCATATGCATTTATTAAACACATAGTGATGTTTTCATACCTCGCTCTAACTTTGAATAACCTCTGCTCAACTGCCTCTTCAACCTCATATGACAAAGGCAAAAACCCTTTTGAGAACAGGATAGCCACACCCCCACTTTTGAGCTTTTATGACTACACACCACTGTCCCCCCCCTCCACACTCCTGTTGCCACAACTTCATTTTCAATGTTACTACGCGTTTCCAGTAGAAAACTTGTCATTTCCCTTTCCCTTAATTAACTAACACAACACAGCTCTTTTTTTGCTCTCTCGCCACATTTACATTTAAAGAAGAACTCTTAAAACTGCTTATGGCTGGGAAAACAATATAGAGGAAGAGACAGAAAACTATTTCTGTCTCTTTACAGAGTTAAGACTGCGACTGAACTAGCAACTTCAGGGCTTGTCAAACCTCCCCCTGTTATTTTTTACATCAAAACCTTTGCTGATTCAATAAACAAATCACTTTCAGGAAAAAAATCTGTTACATTATAATCCTGCATATATTACTTCCCTTTTGTCAAATTCAGAAATTGATGTACTTTCTCAATCCCATACCTCCCTTCCACCCCATTTCCCTCACTATTTTGTTGTGATGTGTCAAATGACTCTCACTATCCTCCCCAGAAGAAAACGCCATCATCTTTACAATCGTTTCATCCCCAAATGATTTATCAATCTCTACCTTCGTCTTAGAATTAGAACCTTCATCACCCCTTAAATTCTTCCTCTTAATCCTCGGTACTTTAAACACAGCTGCTTCATTTTCCATTGTTTCATTCTCCTCTTGAACTCCACTTTCATTTTCCAGCACCGACTCAGCGATCCCAGTCGCAGACTCACCTGCTATTTCCCCTCCCTTTTTGGTCTGACCCACCACAATTGCCCCCGTAGCCACCCCACCCTCCTTTCCTAGTTTTCCAACCACATCTACCCACCTTCTCCCTTCCCCTGCAACCTTAGTATGTTCATCCCTTCATGGTGGTGCATTAGCTGTACCGTCACTATAGCTGCTACCTGGATCTGCGCACTGGTTTTCGGCACAATAACCTACCAAAATGCCTCCCCCTTCTTCCACAGCCAAAGCGTTACATTGATTCAGTAGATGCGTAGAGCACATAATCAAATCTTAAAACTGAAGGCTAAATTCAGTTTGTCAGTATTCTTCTTTAAAATCATGTGCACTTGTCTCCTCTGAGACATGACATGTTTCAGCAAAGATGTGCATCCAAAAAGCATATTCTTTTTTGTAGATACAAGTTGACCATGAGGAGATAACTCTCCCTCCGACACTTCATCTCTAACGAATGGTGGCACATTAGAAAGTATAACTTTCTTCAACAGATTCAAAAGAGGAAATACCGACGTCTGAGTATCGTGCAATACAACACCACTCTCAACTATCGTCTTCACCTTTTCAATGGAATCTAAGAATATCACTACATCGCTATTCAGCCTTGAGGCAGATTTAATGCCATCATACCCGACTATAAGGCGAACAGTTTTAGCTAGATTCTTCCACAGAACACCCTTTGGCAGCCGGAATCTTCAAACCATTCCGCTGACTAAGTTTTTCAAAACCCAACCCTCCGCGACAGGCCATTGCAAGCCCCACACGCTGGTTGCACCCTTGACAAAAACAGTCTGTATTATCACACCACCCAATTACATGCTTAGTGACAATGAGACAAATATAACCATAAAACAACTAAACTAACCAATGTATATAGTTGAAGTCGGAAGTTTACATAAACTTAGCTTGGAGTCATTGAAACTTGTTTTTCAACCACTCCACAAATTTTTTGTTAACAAACTATAGTTGGCAAGTTGGCTAGGACATCTACATTGTTCATGACACAAGTAATTTTTCCAACAATTGTTTACAGACAGATTATTCACTTATAATTCACTGTATCAGAATTCCAGTGGGTCAGAAGTTTACATACACTAAGTTGGACGTGCCTTTAAACAGCTTGGAAAATTCCAGACACCGATGTCATGGCTTTAGAAGCTTCTGACAGGCTAATTGACATCATTTGAGTCAATTTGAGGTGTACCTGTGGATGTATTTCAAGGCCTACCTTCAAACTCAGTGCCTCTTTGTTTGACATCATGGGAAAATCAAAATAAATCAGCCAAGACCTAAAAAAACAAATTGTAGACCTTCACAAGTCTGGTTCATCCTAGGGAGCAATTTCCAAACGCCTGAAGGTACCACGTTTATCTGTACAAACAATAGTACGCAAGTATAAACACCATGGGACCACGCAGCAATCATACCGCTCAGGAAGGAGGCGTGTTCTGTCTCCTAGAGATGAACGTACTTTGGTGCGAAAAGTGCATATCAATCCCAGAACAACAGCAAAGGACCTTGTGAAGATGCTGGAGGAAACAAGTACAAAGATATCTATATCCACAGTAAAATGAGTCCTATACCGACATAACCTGAAAGGCAGGGAAGAAGCCACTGCTCCAAAACTGCCATAAAAAAAAGCCAGACTAACGTTTGCAACTGCACATGGGGACAAAGATCATACTTTTTGGAGAAATGTCCTCTGGTCTGATGAAACAAAAATAGAACTGTTTGGCCATAATGACCATCGTTATGTTTGGTGGAAAAAGTGGGAGGATGCAAACTGAAGAACACCATCCCAACCGTGAAGCACGGGGGTGGCAGCAACATGTTGTGGGTGTGCTTTACTGCAGGAGGGACTGGTGCACTTGACAAAATGGATGGCAT